>NW_015169811.1:142707-149560 GCF_001447785.1 Gekko japonicus | reverse complement strand
GTGTTGCCTTCTGACACACTTCTGGTGATGTCAGGGGGTATGGCATATGCAAATATGTTATGCTAATGAGCTCCTGCACCTCTTTTTCTACGAAATGGCCCCTGGATAATTCTATAATTGCAAAAAAATGTACAGTAACTATGTCATCATCAGTGTTCCCTCTAAGCTGAGTTAGTGTGAGCTAGCTCACAGTTCTTTAGCCTCCGGCTCACACATTTTAGTCTTAACTCAGGAAGGAGGGCTCCAGTGCAAACTAATTTATGCAGTAGCCAAATTACCTGCTCACAACTTTAATGCCAGTAGCTCACGAAGTAGAATTTTTGCTCACACGACTCCACAGCTTAGAGGGAACATTGGTCATCATTCTCAGATAGTTGTATTCGCTCACCCATCCTCCAAAACCTCTCCCTCCCAGGTTCAAGGTTAGAAGGAGAAGAAGAGATTAGATTTATACCCAGCCCTTCAGAGCGGCTTACAATCTCCTTTCCCTTCCCCTCCCCACAACAGACACCCTGTGAGCAGTGTTCCCTCTAAGCCAAGTTAGTGTGAGCATGCTCACAGTTTTTTAGCCTCCGGCTCACACTTTTTTGTCTTAGCTCAGGAAGGACGGCTCCAGAGCAAACCGATTGATGCAGCAGCATGCAGTAGCCAAACTGCTCACTCACAACTTTAATGCCAGTAGCTCACAAAGTAGAATTTTTGCTCACAGGACTCCACAGCATAGAGGGAGCATTGTCCGTGAGGTAGGTGGGCCTGAGAGAGCTCTTTCAAGGACTGTTCCTGAGAGAACAGCTCTGAAAGAACTTGTGAGTCACCGAAGTTCACACCTGCAGCTGCATGTGGAGGCATGGGTCCGCGCTCCTAACCACTACACCAGAATAGCTCTCAAGTAGATTACAAGTAGTTCAGGCTGCATCACGTCACGTCAGCCCCATCGCCAGGAATTTTTTCAGGAGGGGGTGCCGGGGCGCTGGGGCCCACTAATTAAACTAAATTACATTTAAATTAAGTGAAGTTGAGATGGGGCATCCATGCAGAGAACGGCGCTCCAGGCGCTGGAGAGCCAGTTTGGTGTAGTGGTTAAGTGTGCGGACTCTAATAATCTGGGAGGACCGGGTTTGATTCCTCACTCGTCCACTTGCACCTGCTGGATGACCTTGGGCAAGCCGTAGTTCTGATAACAGTAATAAGAGCTGTTCTTAAAAAAGAGCAGTTTCCGTCAAGAGCTCTCTCAGCCCCACGCCGTTTCTGTCAAGAGCTCTCTCAGCCCCACCTACCTCACAGGGTGTCTGTTGTGGGGAGGGGAAGGGAAAGGAGTTTGTAAGCCGCTCTGAGACTCCGAGTGAAGGGCAGGGTATAAATCCAATCTCTTCTTCTTCTTCTTCTTCTTTCAGTTAGGGCAGCTTGGTCTGGGTGCCTGCCCCGGCCAGCCGCAGCCAACAGGAACAAACGCAGACCCGATCTGGAGAGCTGCAGGGCCACACAGCTTCCAGTTCCAGAGCAACTGTGTGAGAAAGCGGCAGGCAGCAGAAGCCCAACAGCAGATGTGGAGCCAGGAGCCTGCGTGGACTCTAATCTGTCCACTTGCAGCTGCTGGTGCGACCTTGGGTCAGTCACAAGTTCTTTCAGAGCTGTTCTCTCCAGGACAGTTCTGGAAAGAGCTCTCTCAGGCCCACCCACCTCACAGGGTGTCTGTTGTGGGGAGGGGAAGGGAAAGGAGTTTGTAAGCCGCTCTGAGACTCCAAGTGAAGGGCGGGGTATAAATCCAATCTCTTCTTCTTATTTATTTATTTAATTAATTTCTACCCCCACCCTTCCTGCCAAGGCAGGCTCAGTGCGGCTTGCATAGGATAAAAACAACTCAAACAGATTTAGCTCAAGTCACAACACAATACACATAAAAACATACAAAGGGCTAGTGCGAGAATGTTGCATATAGGACGGCGAGCGTGAGCATGAGCAGCATTCCAACAATACAGACAATCAACGGCCGGCATAGTCTGGGTTATATCCGGCTGCTTAAATGATGTGATAATCAGGGCTATTTTGGGGCAGCAACACACTGGAACGGAGTTCCGGCTGGCTTCAGAGTTGGCCATGCCGACTACAGCCAAAACCTCTGTGTGCGTGGCTACAGAGGGAAGGCCTGGAGTGACCTCCCCTGGTGACTCCAAGGTGGGTGAGCCAGGGGCCCCCTGGAAGGATTGGGGAGGCACTTAAATGCCTCCCTGTGCCTTCCCCGGACTGTCCAAGGGCCAGCTTGCCCGGGCAAGCCAAGGGAAAGCATGGGGTGTGTGGCCTAATATGCTAATGAGCTGTGTCATCATGGGCGTGGCCTAATATGCTGATGGATTTCTGCTGTTGGGTGCGGTCTATTATGCTAATGAGTTCCTGCTGGGCTTTTTCTACCAAAAAAAGCCCTGGTTATAATGATGCTAATGATGGTGTTAATACTGGGGCCAGGCCTCCGTTATATAGTGCGGCTCCTTAGTCGAAGGCCTGGGGGAAGAGCTCTGTCTTGCAGGCCCTGTGGAACTGTAAAAGGTCCCGCGGGGCCCTGATGTCTTCCGGGAGCTCATTCCACCAGTACGGAGCCGCCACTGAGAAGGCCCTGGCCCTCATCAGAGCCAGCCTGGCTTCTCTGGAGCCTGGCAGAGCCAGACGGTTTTGAGACCCCAATCGTAGTGCTCTCTGGGGGAAATGTGAGGGAAGGCGGTCCCTCAGGTATGCAGGTCCCTGACCATGTAGGGCTTTAGAGGTAAGAATGAGCGCCTCGAACCAAATTCGTTATGCTGTAGTGCACGCAGGCATGGCTCCCATCTGCCAGCCGGGCAAAGCTGCACACCTTCCAGGCTGCCCACAGCCAGGAGGCCTTCTCATCCGCTGAGAAGCCCAGGGCCACCTGAGCCTCCGGCGCCCAGCTCCAGAAGATTCCCACCATGCACTTCAGCTGCCTTCCTCATATTTCCAAGCCTCAAGTGGTTTGCTGCTGCAGAAAGCCCTGTCTGGTAACTAGGGGCACTGCTGATTCAATAGGGGGCATTGCCCTCAGCGGCCCCCTGCTGGCTACGGACCTGTGTCACATGAACACATTAAACTGCCCTGTACTGAATCAGACCCTTGGTCCATCAAGGTCAGCATCGTCTTCTCAGACTGGCAGAAGCTCTCCAAGATCTCGGGAAGAGGCCATTTGTATCACCCACTGCCTGGTCTTTTTAACTAGAGATGCCGGGGATTGAACCTGGGACCTTCTGCATGCCAAGCAGATGCTCTACCACCGAGCCATGGCCACTCCCCACTACCCTTCTTGCCTCTTTTAGAACAGAGAGAGAGCCATGAGCATTTCACACCTCAGGTCCTCTCTCTCACTCCCAGATACATCCAAAGACAGGGTAGCCCAGCTCCCTTTAATAATCCGCTCTCACTCAAACAGTGGCACAGAGTTATTGGGGGGCCCCCAAATGAGACATTCGCTCATGTGTGTGGCTGTGTGGGTTTCTTTCCCTGAGACAAGCAGCCCAAAGGGCCAAACAAACAAAGAGTTAAGTTTTACTTCTGGTTTGAACATTGAAAAAAGTAAGGAAGGCACTACAAAATTTCTTGGCCGTGGAACTTTTGAACTAGTTCCCTATTCCAGAATCTGGGATCTTTTGTTCCAAATGAACTTTTCTTTCTAGTTAGCTTGACGCTGCTCTTCACCGCAGCTTCACTCAGCCAAACACACCTCCAATCCTCAGCTGCCCTCCTCCACTCACCGGTCTCTCTCACTAACATTCCATCAGCTCCCATTGGTTGCTCTTAGGGAGAGGTGGGACCTAACCTGTCCGTCACAGGAGGTTTAACCAATGTGTTAGCATTCCAACTATAGGCAGCGTTCTGTCCAGAAATAAAGCAGTCGGTTATGTAAGCACTGCTGCTCTCAGTTGATCCTAGCAATTACGTCGTTCCGTTCTCCTTCTATTTTGGCTCGCCCTCTTCTCTAGAATAACCAGACAGTGTGTCAAAAGAATAAGCTTTAGAACTGATGAGAATTGCTCACCGTGGTACAGTTGTCAGATCCAGAAAGCTTCACAGACCTTCAGAACGGTTGGCCTGGATGAGAAAAAAAATTGCCGTGTTGAAGCAAAGCTCCCTAACAGGAGACAGAGAACGTGCTATTGAGTTTCCTGACCCAATACTGGAAGGAAAGCAGTAAATTCGCAAATTCTTCACCTTTAGGCAGGACAATGGCTGACATGATGATGCAGAGGTGCCCGCCAAAACTTAATGAGCATTTTAGGCATCCATATAATGCCATTTATGCGCAAGCTTCTTTTTACCAGTGAGTTCTAAGCGCTAGTAAGTCAGCAGAATGCTTCGTGAGAGGTCTGCAGGAGAGGGTCAGATTTTGGAGTCAGAAGGGGCAAAGAAGAAGAGGAGAAGAGATTGGATTTATACCCCGCCCTTCACTACCAGAAGGAGTCTCAGAGCAGCTCACAAACTCCTTTCCCTCCCCCTCCCCACAACAGACACCCTGTGAGGTAGGTGGGGCTGAGGGAGCTCCTTTGAGAACTGCTAGTGAGAGAATCGCTCTGAGAGAACTTGTGACTGACCCAAGGTCACACCAGTAGCTGCATGTGGAGGCGTGGGGGATTCTCCCAGATTAGAGTCCGCGCTCTGAACTACTATACCAAACTAGCATTAATTTGGGGGAATTCACTGCCACAGGATGTTACAATGTCTCCAAATATAGTGTAGAAGAGATTGGATTTATACCCTGCCCTTCACTTCCCAACAGAGTCTCAGAGGGGCTTACAATCTCCTCTCCCTTCCCCTCCCCACCACAGACACCCTGTGAGGTAGGTGGGGCTGAGAGAGCTCTCTGGAGAACTGACCTTGAGAGAACAGCTCTGAAAGTACTTGTGACTGACCCAAGGTCACTCCAGCAGCTGCACGTGGAGGAGTGGGGAATCAAACCCGGTTCTCCGAGATTAAAGACTGCGCTCCTAACCACTACACCAAACTGGAGGAAAGTGCCCTCAAGTGGCAGCCAACGTATGGTGACCACATAGGCAGGAGGCTTCAGAGGAGGTCTGCCATTGCCTGCCTCTGTCTAGAGACCCTGGACTTCCTTGGTGGTCTCCCATCCACCTTCTAACCAGGACTGACCCTGCTTAGCATCCGAGACCTGATGAGATAAGGCTATCTTGGGCCATCCAGGTCAGGGCACTGCAAGTAGTAAAGGTAAAGGTCTCCCTTGCTCGAAAGCCAGTCGAGTCCGACTCTAGGGTTGCGGTGCTCATCTCCGTTTCCAAGCCGAAGAGCCAGCGCTGTCCGAAGACGTTTCCGTGGTCATGTGGCCGGCATGACTAAACACCAAGGTGCACGGAACGCTGTTACCTTCCCACCAAAGTGGTACCTATTTATCTACTTGCAATTTCTTGCTTTCGAACTGCTCAGTTGGCAGGAGCTGGAACTAGAGACGGGAGCTCACTCCATCATGCAGCACACTCGGGTTTTGAACTGCTGAACTACCGACCTTCCACAGCCTGCAGTTCAGCGTCTTAACCACTTGAGCCACCGCAGCTCCGATACTGCAAGTATAGTTGGCTTTAAAACCGGATCAGAGACATTCATGAATAAGAGGTCCCTCAATAGCAATTATTCACAATGGTTAAATGGAAGATCCATGGTCTGAGAGCCAGTTTGGTGTAGTGGTTAAGAGCACAGACTCTAATCTGGGAGAACCGGGTTTGATTCCCCACTCCTCCACTTGCACCTGCTGGATGACCTTGGGTCAGTCACAAGTTCTCTCAGAGCTGTTCTCTCACAAGCAGTCCTTGAAAGGGATCCCTCAGCCCCACCTACCTCACAGGGTGTCTGTTGTCGGGAGGGGAAGGGAAAGGAAATTGTGAGCCGCTCTGAGACTCCTTTGTGTAGTGGAGGGCGGGGTATAAATCCAATCTCTTCTTCTTGTGAGACAATAACTCCCTGCATACCAGTGCTAGAAGGCAAGAACAGCAGAGAGGTTTTGTCCTCTTCATGACCTGCTTGTAGACCTTGTGAGGGGGCATCTGTTTGGCCACTGTGCAAAACAAAATGCTGGACTAGAGGGACCCTTGGCCTGATCTAGCAGGGTTGTTCTTATGTTCTCATATAAGCCCAGATGATGAGAAACGTTTGTGGTTCTCTGACAGGATTCTCTGCACCTCACTGAACTACAATTCCCAGGATGCTTTCCAGGAAGCCATCGCCCTTTAAGTGGTTTGAAACGGGCATGGTTATCATAATACAGACAGGCTCTTTGGAGGCGAACGGAGACGTCTAATATAAGAGCCCTTACCTTTTTTTTTTTTTTTTGCTGTGCAGCCATTTGATAATCTTATATTTTAATAGGGTTTTTTTAAAGATTAGAGCGTATTTTTCCCAGTGCCCTTTGGCAGATTTTTTTATAACATGGCATAGTAAAAAAAAAAAAAAAAAGAATTAATAATGGTTGGAGACAGTTGTAACGCCTGAAACATACCCTTGATATGCCTTTGCTGCAGAGGTGAGCGATTTATCCAGACATGCAAAGCTGTAAATTTGAATTCCAATTTAATAATTCTAGCAATAATTGGGATCACACAAGCATAGACCTCCTCTCGCCTGAAGTGTGGGGGAAGGGGAGAAATGGACAGTGGCTCCCAGCGCCCCTCCCCCATCTAGCTGTGTTCCTACTTTCGTTGCAAATCATGCAAACTGAGCAATTGTTAGATAGAGAGAGAGAGATGATAGGTAGAGATAGATGATAGGTAGGTAGATAGGTAGGTAGGTAGGTAGGTATATGATAGATAGATAGATAGAGAGAGAGAGAGAGAGAGAGAGAGAGAGA
>NW_015169811.1:141120-142411 GCF_001447785.1 Gekko japonicus | reverse complement strand
GAGAGATGATAGATGATAGATAGATAGATAGATAGATAGATAGATAGATAGATAGATAGATAGATAGATAGATGATGGATAGATAGATAGATGATAGATAGATAGATAGATAGATAGATAGATAGATAGATAGATAGATAGATAGATAGATAGGAAAGAGAGAGAGAGAGAGAGGAAAGAGAGAGAGAGAGAGAGGAAAGAGAGAGAGATGACAGATGGACGGATGGACACCTGTATGTATGTTTTGGGATTTAGAGTTTCAGAGCATCTTGAACTCATCAACAAGGACTCCTGTTGAGGAGCCAAACTGGAGGGGGTGTGTGAAATTAGATGTCCTGTACAGAAAGGTTTTGACCTGATGGCCCAGACTAGCCCAATCGCTGTAGATCTCAGAAGCCAAGTGGGGTCAGCCCCGATTAGTATTTGGATGGGAGACCTCCAAGGAAACCCAGGGTTGCCAGGTCTCAGAGGCAGGCCATGGCCAACCACTTCCGCTAGTCTCTTGTCCTACAGGGGTCGCCACAAGTCTGGGGTGACTTGACAGCACTTTCCACCTCCACAGAAAGGTCAGGAAATCAGCACCGAAGAGACGTGCGACGTGTTGCATTTTCATTTTTGTAAGGTGAAACTGCCTTTGTTCACAGTCGGGCCTTCGTTAACTTTCACTTTCCTTCTAACTTTATTCCTGTACCTGCCCACTGTAACCCCCACCACCACCACCACACAGACACACACACTGTTGAAATTCAAAGCACAAACTAACCCCCACTAAGTATTTTTAAAATCCATTGATTTTGTTGAGAAGATTCAGCACATGTGGAAATCTTCCCCGTTGGGATCGATGCGACTTAAAAAAAAAAAAAAAGCTTAACTTTGGCTAGATCGTGCCCTTAGATAGTGAGGCCTTTGAATCACAGAGGTGGCTTTTTCCATTCAGTACTCAGTAAACTTCCAGGCACTGCTGGGCAACCTTCTTTTTCTACCTCTATGCCCAGAATCAGCCCCAGAGCAAGGGGGGGGGAGGTTGCAGAGGATCGTTAAGAAAATCAGGTAGACTGCTCCTGCTTGGGAAGGAGAGAGAAAGAGAGGGAAAGGAAAGGAAAGGAAAGGAAAGGAAAGGAAAGGAAAGGAAAGGAAAGGAAAGGAAAGGAAAGGAAAGGAAAGGAAAGGAAAGGAAAGGAAAGGAAAGGAAAGGAAAGGAAAGGAAAGGAAAGGAAAGGAAAGGAAAAAAGAGGAGAGGAGAGGAGAGGAGAGGGGAGGGAGGGGGGAAGGAAGGAAGGAAGGAAGGAAG
>NW_015169811.1:138790-140954 GCF_001447785.1 Gekko japonicus | reverse complement strand
AGGAAGGAAGGAAGGAAGGAAGGAAGGAAGGAAGGAAGGAAGGAAGGAAGGAAGGAAGGAAGGAAGGAAGGAAGGAAGCTGTTGATTCCCATTATCATGTTTCTCATCCCCCCCAACAACAGCGTTTTGCATTGACTGGTGTCATGACCCTGGTATTCCTTGGAGGTCTCCCATCCATGTTTATATCAAAGGTCTACTCAGAATCCTGTTCAGGTCAATTAAGTGGGTCTTACTTCCAGGAAAGTGTGCTTAGGATTGCACTGTGAATGAGCTGCATGGCACTGGATGCGTTGCTGGCACCTTTCCTGGCCTGCTGCCCGCACTAATCCTCCACGCAAGCTGCAATCTAGCTTCTTTCCAGCATCCTGAAAATATGCTTAAGTAATACAGTGCTATGTAATTTGACATTGTTTTAAGACCTGTCAATAGATGATACGATCTTTAGCATCTGTTTGGCTCCCTGGTCTAGTTGAAACCCATGACAAGTATTCCTGATGTGTCTGTGTGTATTCAAAAGGTGGAACTATGGGAGAAGGACACGGCCTTTTCATGCGTGGCCCGATCCGAGATGAGCAGCCATATGTTCAGTTAGAGAGCCAGTGTGTTATACTGGTTAGACTGCTGGTTTAGGATATGGAAGACCCAGGTTCGAATCCCCACTCTGCTATGGAGGCTTACTGGGTGACCTTGAGCCAGTCACACACCTACCTCACAGGGTTGTTGCGAGGATAAAATGGAGACGAGGGGAATGATATAAGCTGCTTTGGTTTCCCACTGGGCAGAAAGGCAGGATATGATTGAAGTTAATGAATAAATAAAGCAGGGGCCACAATCCGCCATAAACCCCACATCTGCGGATCCCATCCAAATGAAATTGTTTCCAGGCCCTTGTACAGTTTCCATTCTTGACTTGCACGGATCCAGAGCTAGTAGAGAGCAGCAAAAACAGACACTACTCTAGCAGCTAGTCGGGAGGGAGTAGCTTTTGTCTGTCTCCTGCTGCATCGGTTCAAATCATGGCAAGAGCCGGGTGCAGTCCTACTTAGAGGACAGAATTATTCGGAGGGCAGGGCGAAATCCATATCCCCAGTGTCAACCATCATTGTCCTGAAATACTCACACCGATATTTGATATTAATCAGTTAGTTATCGGCAGGAATATCTTGCAGAGGGAGAAAGGTTTGGAGGCCGAAGATTGCAAAAAAAACCAACCCCAACAGAGATAAATTTAAATCAGGCATAGTTCTTTCTTTCTTTCTTTCTTTCTTTCTTTCTTTCTTTCTTTCTTTCTTTCTCTTTCTTTCTTTCTTTCTTTCTTTCTTTCTTTCTTTCTTTCTTTCTTTCTTTCTTTCTTTCTTTCTTTCTCGACGCCGGCAGAGTCTGCATTCGAATGCCACCCCGGCTTGCAAAATAAAGGCTCCGGGCCCCCAAATGGGATATTTAGCTGAAGAGACTGTTCCCGGTTAACCCATGCAAATGCAGGAGGTGGAGGGAAGGAGGTGGGGTGGGGGGGGAAGCTCAAGGCATTCTTCTGCTGGGTGGATGTTTGGGAAGGGAGCAATGTTAGCTGGTGGCTATTGTGTGCCGACCATCGATGAGGCGAGGGTGGGGAGGATGGGGAGGGGGGCCCCGCCTGACCCCCCTTCCCCTCTCGGTGTGGATTTGCTGGCCAAAAGACCGTTAGGAGCGGGGGCAGAATGAATGCCATTGAAAGGGGATGCGTTTCAAAGGGCCCACCTCTTTTCTTAAGGGACGGCGGGGCCGGAGCTTTGGGGGGGGGGAGCCCAGCTTCTTGCAAAGGCGACCAGAGAGAGGGGAAAACGGACAGGGAGGGGGAAGGGATAGTTTGAGAGGCTGTCGAAGAGGAGCGACGGGGGAGGGGGGAATTAAAAATTATTTTCGTTGTAGATCTCTCTTTCTGTTTTAAAAAGAGACCCCCAAGCACCAGCAACGAAGAAGGCCAAGAGAGAGAGAAGAGAGAGAAGGGATTCGTGGAGGCAGGAAAAAAAAATGGGAATGTAAACCTGTGTCTGTAAGTGCATGAGGACGCGGTTCTGTTGCAGGCGGGTTGGGGGGGGCTTCTTTTCTAATTTTGTGGGGGGTGCAAACAAGGGTTTCAATAGGACCCGGTGCGTGTTTGAGGATGTGCGCTTAGTTTTATATA
>NW_015169811.1:137771-138721 GCF_001447785.1 Gekko japonicus | reverse complement strand
GGGGGGGGAGTTTTGATCTTTAAATTGCATCGAAGAATATTGCGGATTTGGAAGGGGTGGGGGCGCGCCTATCGGGATAATGCGGCAGGCCGGTTTGCACGGGAGCGGTTCGGCGTGCGGAGACTGCGGTGGCGCGGGAGTCGGTCCGTGCGCGTCGCTGTGTTGTGTTCCCACGGGCAGGTCGTCGCGGCTCTGATTTGCGTGAACGTGGGTCGTTTGCTTGTAGTGGCTTCTTTCTGCTACTGGGGAGGGTTGGGGGGTGTTATTTGAACGGGGAGGTTGCCGGTTAAAGTGGGGGGGGGGTAGCAAAAGAGAGACGGTTTTTTGCCCGTTTGGTAACTTGTGCGATCTCTTTGTCTAAGGAACAGTGGGTGGTGAGAAAAAGGGGGAGGAGGAGGAAGGAAGGAAGGAAGGAAGGAAGGAAGGAAGGAAGGAAGGAAGGAAGGAAGGAAGGAAGGAAGGAAGGAAGAGACAAGGGGGAGAAAGAGAGAGAGGACAGAAGGAAAGAGAGAGAGAAAAGAAGAAGAGAGAAAGAGAGAGAGGAGAGAAAGAAAGAGGGGGAAGAAAGAGAGAGAGGAGAGAAGGAAAGAGGGGGAAGAAAGAGAGAGAGGACAGAAGGAAAGAGAGAGAGAAAGGAAGGAGAGGAGAGAGAGAGAGAGAGAAAGAGAGAAAGAGAGAGAGAGAGAAAGAGAGAGAGAAAGAGAGAGAGAGAGAAAGAAAGAAAGAAAGGAAGGAAGGAAGGAAGAAAGAAAGAAAAAATGTGACTGGTTTGGGGAAAGAACCTTGGTACATTTTGTATTTTTTAAAAAAGCCACTGCCCTTAAAACTAAGATGGTAATCTGGAATTTTAATGGGATTTAATCAAAGGGGGAAAGACGCTTTATAGCCCGTTTAGGAGGTAGCAAAAAAAAAAAAAACCCCTACCAAACTGAGCCCATTTTATTTGGAGG
>NW_015169811.1:135874-137423 GCF_001447785.1 Gekko japonicus | reverse complement strand
AATAATAATAATAATAATAATAATAATAATAATAATAATAATAATAATAATAATAATAATAATAATAATAATAATAATAATAATAATAATAATAATAATAATAATAATAATAATAATAATAATAATAATAATGGCAAGGCTACTTGTTGGAGTCCTTCGATGATGCAAAGAAAAAAGTAAAAGGAATTTGTTGGGCAACTCGAGTTACTCGGAAGTAGACAGGGCCCCAATGCTCCCTCTAAGCTGTGGTGTCCTGTGAGCAAAAATTCTACTTTGTGAGCTACTGGCATTCAAGTTGTGAGCGAGCGATGTGGCTCCTGCGTACATTAGTTTGCTCTGGAGCCGTCCTCCCTGAGCTAAGACAAAAATAATGTGTGAGCTGGAGGCTAAGAAACTGTGAGGTAGCTCACACTAGCTCAGCTTAGAGGGAACCCTGGACAGGGGCCGCTTGTAAAGAGGCGACCACGGCGGCCACGATCCATCACGTCTCAGCCCCGTTAAGCGCCGGCTTCTTCTCCAGTGGGCCCGGCCCCCAGTGTCCCACAGAGCGAGGGATCTAATTGTGGACTGCACTTGCGAGTCAGCGTCGGCCGCCTTTCTCTCGCCAGGGTGCCCGCGGGCGCCCAGGCGGTCTCGGGCCAGACTCCAGATGGGCCCGGTTACCTCCTTCCCGTCCCCTTCAGCCCGGCTACCCCGAGGAAAGAAAGGCCTCTCTGCTGCATAAATTAGTTTGCTCTGGAGCCCTCCTTCCTGAGCCGAGGCAAAAAGATGTGTGAGCTGGAGGCTAAAAACCTGTGAGCTAGCTCACACTTAACTCAGCTTAGAAGGAACTTCGCTTAGTATAGGCACCCACCCAACGGCCCCCAAGCCAAAGGCGGGCAGGGCTCCGGAGGGATGCCAGCCAGAAATCACAGCTCAGAAAACCCGAAAAGCTTTCGCTCTGGGTGCATTTGGGCGGTCGCCGCTTCCCTTTTTAAAAGGAATCCGGGATGGAAACCGCACCGGCGTTGACGGGGCTCGAATCGGGCCTGTCGAAATCCGCTTTGAAAATCCGGTCCTCCTTCCTCTCTGCCGAAACCGGAGGCCAAGCGGGGAATGTGGCAGATCCGAAGGAGACCTCCCCCTCCCTTTTGGTGACTCAGGAGGGGAGGGGGAGGGGGGGAGGAGGAGGGGGGCCGATTGCGGAATCGCGGGAGGTGACGGAGAAGTGTCAGGCGGGCGGGCGTTTTCCGCGCTACCATGGACAGGGAAGCGGGCGGGAGCCTCTGCTTGGCCGCCCCAGCCAGCCAATGATGAACGCCTCTCGCTCCGGGCCTGGAGGGGGAAGGGGGGAAGGGGGCCCCGGCCCATCCGAGGGGGCAACCTGGGTGTGGGGGGAGGCGGCAGCTGGTTCCCCCTCCCGCAAGGCGCCGAGCCCCGCGCGGCTGCGCTACTGCCCTCTTCCTTCCGCCCCTTGGAGACTGCAGAGGCCCTTTGGACGGGAACGTTCGTGGGGGAGGAGAGAGGCCCCAGTTTGGGAGGAGAGGTGGTGGGCTGTGCCTCTGGAAAG
>NW_015169811.1:107564-135011 GCF_001447785.1 Gekko japonicus | reverse complement strand
GGGAGGGAGGGAGGGAGGGAGGGAGGGGCGGAAGGAAGTCCCCCCCCCGTGAAATTACTGGGACTTTCAAATGCTTCCAGAACCCCTGCCCCCTTTTATGCCTTTTTTCATTTCAAACCAAGGCACTGGGAAAGGAACAACTGGAGGGAAGGGGGGCAGTAATTCGATGGTTTACACCTTCTTTCCAAAACGGAGACTGTGACCCAGTCGCCCACGATCACTGACCTCTCCACCCGGATGAGGCCCGAGAGCCTTCAGCCGAGTCGCTCCCCAGCGGTGGTAGAACAACCCAGACCCGGCTTGCGTTGGCGGCACATCCGGCCTGGCTGCCGAGCGAGAGGGCGAAAGGCAGGGCCGGGAAAGAGAATGCAAGCTTCGCAGCGCCTTCCTATGCAATGAGGCCGGTGGAAACCCACTGAAATCTTGCCTAGGGGTTGCCCTCTACATCCGCATCTGCTACAGCCCAGAACCACCTTCTTCTTCCTCTTCCTCTTCTTCTTCTTCTTCTTCTTCTTCTTATTATTATTATTATTATTATTATTATTATTATTATTATTAATTATTATTATTATTGGCGTGGATTAAGAAATTCGGGACGCGTACATGCCCCCCGCCCCTCTATGCACGCATTTTCGCTGGGTTATATAAGAGGCGATCACGTAGACTCCTCAGCCAGGAACTGCGGTCCTCTGCTGTCTTTGTAACCTTCCCTGAAAAGGCGGGCGGGCGGGGGGGCCTGCAAGGTGCCGCTGATGTATGAAGAATACGGTAACAGGGATGCAGCCATCCAGAGATCTGGCGCTGCTTCGGGAAAAAAAAGGGGCTCGTGCCCGACAGATTTGGTCGCGGGGCCCTCCCCTCCCTCGACAGCGCGATCCCCCAAGCAGTTAGGTCGAAATCCGGCAAGGGGTTATATGCCCCCCCTTCCCCCTCTGAGCGCCATCGCTGGACGTGCCTCTTCGTCCTTAACTGGCTTGTGGATCGGGCTGCTGCGGGTGCTTATCCCCTGACCGTGGCTCTTATCGTTCCCAAACGGAATGCGCCGCACCTATCGATTTTCTTCTCTCCGGCCCCCCACTAAAACCCGTTCCTTACTCGTGTGCCAAGCTTTACGACGCCTTTGCAAAACCAGGATTTTCAACGGAAAGGCGAGAGAGCCGCTTCGCACGGTCACATTGCAATATATAGCTCTATCTCTCCCTTCCCTCTCTTTCACGGTGTCCCTTTGCTCATCAAAAGCGAGGCTGACTCCAAAAGACAAAACTAGCGTCGCCTTCAAACCTATGGCGCCGATCGAAAGTTGCAAGGTTTATAAATTAAAATCCACCTAACCGGTGCTCCCTCTAAGATGAGTGAGTGTGAGCCAGCCCACAGTTCTTTAGCCTCCGGCTCGCGCATTTTTGTCTTCGCTCAGGAAGGAGGGCTCCAGGGCAAACGCATTTACGCAGCAGCCAAATCGCTCGCTCACAACTTTAGCTCACCAAGTAGGATTTTTGCTCACAGGACCCCTCAGTTTAGAGGGAGCATTGCTGCAGAAATCCGCTTCAAAATCCAGAATTTTAAATTTTTTTTTGGGGGGGGGGGGAGATTTTATGGCGTGCAGAAAGAAGAACTAGTTTCCAGAAAGCAATTCAGCATGTGTGCGTGCTTGTCTTTTTATAGCCATAAATAATACATTTTTTTCCACTGACAGAGGACAAATTAAAATAATATGTGATTATTATTTTTTTGGCAAGTGGATAATGAAAGATTAAGAGTTTTCTTTAAAGCAGTCGACGGGAGAGGGGAGTAAACCTCAGTTCCTGTGGACGGAGGCCGGCTCGGTGCATCATGCCTCGCTTAATGCCAAGTTCATGCTCGGGACAGGTTATGTAAGCCGGGAGCCCCTCCTTGAAATCTGCGCCTGAGCCTCTTGCCTGTGCGCTGGGCACGATCCCGGCCGAGCGCTGACCTGCGATCTCCGCCTTTGACCGAGGCGGCCGCTTCCCTTGGGCTAGACGGTGCCCGTGTTTAGCCGAAAGGGCTTCTCTGAGCGCCCTAAACCGGACCAAGGAACGCATTTTACAGCCTGGTGGGTCTGAATCGCTTTGGCCTTCCGTCTGCCTTCTGGCGGGATCAGTGGGACATTTTTTTAAAAAAGCCCTGCAGAGGGGCAGGATCTGGCCCCCTGTTCTTCATTTCTTTGTCTGCCGGTGTGTCCAGTTAACCCTATAAATACGCTTAGCCGCTTAGGCGTTTGTCCGTCGACGTGTGTCTTTGTACCTGCGCACCATCTCAGTCTCTGGCTGCAGCCTTTTGCAAGCTTATTTCAGTATAAGTCCGACTGGGGCTGGGGGGCTTCGGACTCGACATGCATAGGATCGGTTAAATCAGTCTTATGAGGGAGAGAATGCGAACTCCACTTTCTTTCCTTTGAGGAAATGTGTGGCTCTAATGCAGCCCTCCGAATGAGAGCGATGATACGTATCCCCCCCCCCCGTTTATGGATGTAATCTTCTGCCGCCCCCCCCTTAAGTCTTTGGGCACCCCCGACACACACACCCCATACCAGCAATCCCTCCCCGTCTCTGTCCATCGTTTTATTTATCAAACCATCTATCTTTCAGCTCTTTCTCTCCCCCACCCCGCCTTCGTTTAAAAGGTGTGCGGAGGTGTGTGTGGGGGGGTGTCGGAGGAGGGCCTCAGACGGGGGAGGGGGAGAGGAGGACGGAGCGGCATCGCTTTCCAATGATTCGGGAATCTATTTGTGAAAATGACACGTACGTCAGTTCGGAAAGGGGGACAAAAGGGGGGGGGCCAGGAAGAGGGCTGGCGGGTGTCTTCGGAGGTAAGGCGAGGACTGAAGGTTAGCTGTGCCCTCCTCTTCCTCCTCCCCCTCCCCTCCCCCTTTCCCTTTGCTTCTCCCGAAAAGGGGGGGGGGAGAGAAATATGGTTGGATTCTCTAGGAGGAACAGTGGCCAGGCCAGGCCCACAAAGCAGCCTTCGGGGAGGATGAAGCAACCGAGAATCGCTTCTCTCCCCCCCCTCATTGTAACCCTCCGTCCAGGCCTTGCTGAGACTGAGCTGCAAAAAAAACCCTCCCGCAAAATTTTTTTAAAAAACCCTGCAGAGGGCGGCCTGGCGGCCTCCTCCTCCCCCCCCCCCCCCCCCCCCCCCCTCTCAGGCGTTTTTTTTTGGGGGCCGGGGCCCCCCCCCCCCCCCCCCCCCCCCGCGCCAGCACTTTCAAGGGCATCTTCGCTGCTGAGGATTTGGCTTCGTGGGAAGAGAACTTCTGTCCTGGCGGTGACGTCATTGCGTCCCAATGTAATCCTCTTGCGCTGAAACTCCATCAGCAGAGGCGCTTGCGGAGCCGGAGAGAGAGAGAGAGAGAAGGAGGGAGAGAGAAGGAGGGAGAGAAGGAGAGAGAGATGGAGAGGAGGAGAGAGAGATGGAGAGGAGGTCCGATCCTGCGACCCAGCCGGGATGGAAGCGCCCCAGAAGACTGCCAGGACCCCCCCCTCTCTCCACCCCCCACCCCGAGCCCCCTCTTCTAGGAAGGGCGAGAGAGAGGAGGGAAAGGGGGGGGGAGATGCCGTTTGAAAAAGAGCGCCGGAGGGAGAAATTAAAAAAACAAGAACTCATTTTTATTTTTTATTTTTGCGGGGGAGCCCCTCCCGACCCCAAGACTGCTTCGATGCAACCGCGTTGGGCTGGCAAGAATCCCCCCCCCCTTCCCCATCGCAAAATGTCTTTTCCTTCCAGCGAAACCTGCCGCTGTCCTGGGGAGGCCGGGAGGTCTCGCCCGGGTCCGGAGATGCTCCTGTTGCAATGGATTTAAAACAAAGCTTCCCACCCCCGCCGCCGCCCCAAGGCAAGAAAAGAAGCGTCGAATCTGCTCCGCGTGGAGAGGGAGGGGGGCACCGCGGCAGAAGGACGTGCGCGCCCGCCCCCCTGGTTGGAAGAGCTCCGGTGCCTTTGTATTTTGTAATTTTTCTTTCTTGGTTTTCCAGTGGGGGGGGGGAGGTGAGTGACTTTTAAGGGGGGGGGAAACCCGCATTTTATTTGGCACAAAATAATAATAATAATAATAATAATAATAAATAATAATAATAATAATAGTAATAAAGTTCTTTGCAAATCGTACCACTGAGCGAACCTTTCCTTCCTTCCCAATCCTTTCTGCAAACCAGGAGACCGGAGGGAAGGAGGGAAGGGCTGTGAAAAAAAATCTCTGCCTTTCGGGGAAAGAAAATCTTTGCTTCGAAACAGAATCTCTTTACTGCAATCTAATTTGCCTTTCAGTTCCCCTGAAGGGAAATCCCCCCCCACCCCGTTCCCCACCCCTCAGTTCTTTTTTTAAAATTATAATTATTTTCCCTTTGGCAAACGGATGCTGCATAGTGGCTGGCCAACATCTTACTCAATGGTAGACAGGGATTTCCCCCCCCCCCAAAAAAAAAACCTAGTTTATCTTTAACTGTGCATTGACCTGTCTTGGCGATTGTTCCGTGTTCTTTGTAGTGGCTTCCTTTCTCTCTTGTCCAACTCGGGATTGACCGAATCGCTGGTGTCTTCCTAGGTTTTGACGGCAGTGGTTGCAAGCATGTCTGGAGGGAGATAGGCTTCCATGCGCCCGAATGCATGCTTAAAAGGACCAGGTAGGAGGTGATGTGAAGGAGCCACTGCCAGTCTGAGGAGATAGTACCGACTTTGGTGGACCCACGGTCTGAGTCAGTCGAAGGCACCTTCATGTGTTCATGTGCTCGTGCATGCATGCACCCCTGTCTTTTGCTCCCAGTTCAGTGTATGGTTTTGACAGCTGCCTGCTCTAGAAGTATGCATGGAGGGGGTGCGTGTGTGTGCTTGTGCGCATGGAAGTGTGTGTGCGTGCGGTACTGTATGTGGTCAACAGCGTCCAGTGGTGTTAATACACAAAGGACCGGTTACAGGGGAATATGAGACTGCAGGACCTGGATTGTCACAAAGGCGGCCTGTTTCAAGTCATTTCTGCTTGTATCCAGATCAGATTCCCTCTTCTTTGGAAATTGCTACCTGCGTTTGGTTGGCCGGCCGGCCAGTGTGGATGTCTTCTGGGGCGTTTGCTGCATCCCAGAGCTGGTTGCATAAGGAGGTGCGCGCCTGCTGTGGCGGAGGTCATCTTTCTTTTGGCAGAAGGCTGGGAGCCCTGTGTGTCCATGTGCATGGGTTTGCCTGCCACATTCACACACGGGGAGTTCAGTCGCAACGCTTTCAGTGCCTGGTGCTTTCTCAGGTTTAAAATGAAGGGCTTCCCATAAAACAAAGACACCCTATCTGGTATTTTTACCCCCCGGGCGGCCCCAAGCTTTTTGTTCTGTCCATGTGTCCATGTATCTGCAAGAGAGAGAAAGGGAGAATGTGGTGAGGGCTCTGGAAACTGCAGAGGAGGAGGTGTGCACATGAGAAAGTACATCTGTGTATGCGTGCCAGAGAGATCCTGTAGCGTGCGGCACAGAGTGTGGGAGGACAGACCATCTGTGTGTCTGGATCCCCTTATTCAGGCCATCTCATCCCTGCCTTTCTGCAGGGCGGGTTATCTGAGCTGGGAAACTTTCCCCCGAGAACAATGGCAATAAATGCCACGGGGAAACTCCAGCTGCAGTTAGTCACCACCAGTGTTCCCTCTAAGCTGAGTTAGTGTGAGCCAGCTCACAGTTCTTTAGCCTCCGGCTCACACGTCTTTGTCTTCGCTCAGGAAGGGACGGCTCCAGAGCGAACAAATGGATGCGGGAGCCAAATGGCTCGCTCACAGCTTTAATGCCAGTCGCTCATGAAGTAGAAGGTTTGCTCACAGGACTCCAGAGCTTAGAGGGAGCATGGGTCAGCATGTGTGCAAAAAGGGAAGGAGGGAAGGGCATCGGCTCATGCGGCGTGTAGCTGTATGGGATTCTGCCTGACGATGGGGGGGGTGTCTAAGGAAATGGGCCAACTCAAGTGTGTATCAGGGGGGAGTTCGGAAAACATGCCCCAAGGACGGGGGCGCATGGACGAGGTCGCTGTCTCTCTGTGCAAGGCCGAGTGTGCGGGAGCCGGGAGGGTCTCTTTGGTGGGGATCAGCATGCGAGAGGTAGATTAGGCGTGTGCAGAAAGAGGTAGAAGCGTGTGGGGGTCGTGGGTGCACATTGGCCTCCATGTGTTGTGGGTGGTGGTGCAAGGGAGTGAAGACTGCTTGTGTGCCAGCTCTTCGCAGAAGGCTGCTCACACCCGGGAAACCAGTAGGGGGCGCCAGAGTGCATTTGTGTAGAAAGGAGATGCAGGAGAGAGTGAGTGTGTGTGTGTGTGTGTGTGTGTGTGTGTGTGTGTGTGTGTGTGTGTGTGTGAGAGAGAGAGAGAGAGAGAGAGAGAGAGAGAGAGAGAGAGAGAGAGAGAGCTCATATTTATGGACATCGGAGAAGCTGCATATATAGGGTCAGGGGGTCAGGATCTCTGCCACTTCCTGTTCCCGACCGTGCCTGCCCCTCTCGGGCCCCCCTCTGCGTGTTCACAGCGGACCTTGATTTAATGTCCATACAATTAAGGCACGCGGTGAATGCCAAGAGGGAGGTTCACGCCACGTCCCAGCAGAGACCGAGGGGCACTTGGGACCGCCCGAATCCCCGCCCCGCCCCGGTCCTTCGGCTTCTGGGTGACAGCGGGAGACCCTCCATTAGGGTTGCCATCTCTGGCTTGGGAAACACCTGGGGGTTTGGGGGGTGGAGCCTGAGGAGGGTGGGGTTTGGAGAGGGGAGGGGCTTTGATGGGGTGTAACGCCCTACAGGCCACCTTCCAAGGCGGCCATCTTCTCCAGAGGAACTGATCTCCGTCTCCTGGAGATGAGTTGAGACAGCGGGAGGTCTCCAGCCACCATCTGGAGGTTGGCAACTTGGCCCTGCGGAGAGGCAGTCAAAAGGGGGCACCGGAGACTCACGAGAGGACAAGGGACGGTGGCCAGAGAGTCCCGCACACAACCTTCTCCTTACCGCCTAAGCAGTGTTCCCTCTAAGATGAGTCAGTGTGAGCCAGCTCACCGTTTTTTAGCCTCCGGCTCACACATTTTGGTCTCCGCTCAGGAAGGAGGGCTCCAGGGCTAACTGGTTTTATGCAGCCGCCAAATCGCTCGCTCACAGCTTGAATGCCAGTAGAATTTCGGCTCACGAGACTCCGCAGCTTAGAGGGAGCATCGCTCCTAAGGCAGGTTCCAGAGCGAGAGCTGAGGGGAACAGGGTTCCAGTTTGCAAGAGAGGCCCAGGACTTCAGGGAAATGCCCGGGTCCATTTTGCGCAGAGGTTGTCTCGTGCGTCAGGGGCAAAGGTAATGTCTCACTCCACCAAATCAAAAATTCCAGATTGAACACATTCCTCCTCATCATCTCCTGTACTCTCACATGTCAGGTGACGCATGCTATTCAGGACAGGATAGACAGGCCTCTGTATAGATCCCATTTCTGGTCTTCCCAGGATATGATTGCAGGATAGAGGGATGGAAACAGGACATACTCTTGAGCCTTACTTCCGCTGGCTTAAAGCACTGGGAGGCGCAACTCCCCGGCTTGATCAAACCTCCCCAAGTTTTCTTCTCCCTTCGGCCCTCACGGATATTTCCAGAAGTGATCCTTAAAAGTTTCCCAAAGACGGCTAACGCAGAAATATATGTTATTCACCACTTCGTTTTATCTCGCAACGCTGCAGGAAAATTCTCCCGCATAGACCCAGTTGCAAGGGAAGCGATGAGGTGCTCATGCCGCTCCGGCCTTGAGCCGTAAGGAAAGGTGGGATATAAATATTTTAATTAATAAACCCAAATCCACGCAGCTGCGGGGTTTGCTTGGGACGATAAGAATTGTCCTGTCTAGTATTGTCATGGAATAGATCGAAGGGTTGATTCTGGAATAACCTGGGAAACTCCCCTCACCTAAAATGCATTTCCAAACTGGGGGGGGGGATTTAAATAAAAGTATTTGGCTGAAGGATCTAATTGTTTTTAAAAAAATCTTTTTGTTATTTTTGGTGGTGGTAGATTCCAGCAGGTGATTTAAATGGATATATTGCTACATTATGATGGGTTGTCATTTACTGAGGTATGTTTTAATCCAAACAATGAGCTCATTTGAGAGGCAGGTTGGTGTAGTGGGTAGAGGGGCAGATAAGCACCCTGTGGGACCCAAATTCAACTTCCCGCTTCTGCCTTGAAAGCTCACTGGGTGACCTTGGGCCCGTCACAAACTCTCAGCCTGGCCTAGTTGCAGGGCTATGGAATAGATCGAAGGGTTGATTCGGAGCTTCTGCCTTGAAAGCTCACTGGGTGACCTTGTCACTACCCAAAGGAGTCTCAGAGCGGCTTACAAACTCCTTTCCCTTCCCCTCCCCACAACAGACACCCTGTGAGGTAGGTGGGGCTGAGAGAGCTCTGACAGAAACTGCTCTTTTTCAAGAACAGCTATGCCAGAACTATGGCTTGCCCAAGGTCATCCAGCAGCTGCAAGTGGAGGAGTGGGGAATCAAACCCGGTTCTCCCAGATCAGAGTCCGTGCACTTAACCACTACACCAAACAATGTTCTAGAAGCTGCTTGGACTCCAAACTGGGGAGGAAAAGTGGAATGTAAATAAATACAGATGTCTTCCTCAAAAAACTAGAAATGCATACGCTTGCGAATGTCCCTACCTGTTAAAAAAATAAAAACCCTATCTGTCACACGGGGTTGTAATCCAGCTGCCCATTGAATGTTTAATATCATGTCTAATAATGCTTGCCTCCATTTTAAACCGGAGTCTGTGTAAGTGCGCATGTGCCGGCATGGCGTACGGTCATGCCATCCGTCAGTGTGTCTCAGGACAGACAGTGGTTTAGAGATCTGTGCGTGGCATCCAACGCACAGGTAAAGGGTGTTGAGCTTCGCTGTCCCTGCATTTCCTGTAATCACAGCAAAAGGTGGCTTATGTAACAGGCAAGTGCCATATTGATTTATAATTTACTTAAAACATTTGTATGCTGCCTTTCCACCAAAATAGGATTCCCGTAGGTGACAGTATGTGCAGTATTTGGACAATATCCTGTGACATTTTGGAAACCTGTCTTTTTATGCGGGCTTTTAAAATCTTTTACATGGAGGCATTTTAGGTGGCCTTCCAAAATAATATCCCCCCAAAAAGCACAGAGCAAAAGCCAGCACTCGGTCACAGGATGACACATCATTAGTCTGTGGACTTCACAGCCCCAAGGTGTAGGCGATGGTTTTTAAAAAGGGATTAGACAGATTTGTGGAGCAGGAAGGGGCATCGGAGGCTATTAGCGGTGAGGGCTATATAGAGAGAAGAGATTGGATTTAGATCCCGCCCTTCACTACCCAAAGGAGTCTCAGAGCGGCTTACAGACTCCTTTCCCTTCCCCTCCCCACAACAGACACCCTGTGAGGCAGGTGGGGCTGAGAGAGCTCTTGGCAGAAACTGCTCTTTTTCAAAAACAGCTCTTATCAGAGCTACGGCTTGCCCAAGGTCATCCAGCAGGTGCAAGTGGAGGAGTGGGGAATCAAACCCGGTTCTCCCAGATTAGAGTCTGTGCACTTAACCACTACACCAAAGTGGCTCTTGGTGCGGCAGTGGGATTACCTCCAAATACTAGATCTTGCCTTGCCTGAGAGAGATCTGAGACAGTTTGAGGAATACTGGATGTTGGTTCGATCCAGCAAGCAAAATTGTTTCAAAGTCTTCCCCCCACCTACCCACCCGCTGATAGGTTTCTTCTGGTCTCGCCTTCGCCCCCAAGCTCCCCAATATTTAAATGAAAATATCAGAAACACTATTGAATATCGAATTGTTTATGACAATTTCTTTTTAGAGAGGGGAGGCCTTGGCGGATCTGCCAGACAATCCTCTGTCAAACATCGCCACCTTCTGGCAACTCTGCGGTAAGCCATAGACCAGATTTCGCCTCCTTGAAATGGTTCGCCTAGGTGATTTTTGCGAAACTCTTTTGTACCGGGTGGCCTCTCCTCCTCTGAAATGAAAATCCCGGATCGATGCAGGAACTGATATTCGGCGTTTATGTCACTTGTTCTCTGGCAAGTGTATTTGATTCCAGAGGAACTGTTTAAATATGGGGAAAAACCCAACCCTGCAATATTTTCATTTTGCGTTGACCTGGATAGCACAGGCTAGCCTGATCTCGTCAGATCTGGGCAGCTAAGCAGGGTCGACCCTGGCTACTATTTGGATGGGAGACCTCCAAGGAATACCAGAGTAATGCAGAGGCAGGCAAACCACCTCTGGACATCTCTTGCCTTGAAAACCCAATGGCAGAGGTGTCAAACATGTGGCCCGGGGGCCGGATCAGGCCTGCAGTGGAACTGGCTGTCTTCTGCCTCTTCCAGTTCTGCTGCTGCTGCGTCATCGTAGGTTTGCAGCTTACAGATACACACCTGAACAGCAGACTCAGGATTGCAACAGCTCAGACATTTCGATGCAATAATTCAGAGCAAGAGGTGTCAGTTATCAGACACTGTTAGATGAACAAAATATTGCAAGAGTGCTGATGTTTTAAGCATGTTTCTATTTTAAGTAAAAAAAAAACACCTTTGTGTTTGTGTCCTTTATAAAGTTTATATCTCCGCTACCTGGTGTTACATTTTATGACACACACGGCCCGGCCCAACAAGGTCTCATTTATGTCAGATCCGGCCCTCATAACAAATGAGCTCAACACCCCTGCCCTACGGGGTCATTGTAAGTCAGCCGTGACTTGATAGGGGTATATTGAAGTATAGAGACAAGCATTTCTTTCCGCCAGAACTGCCCCGGAACTCTGAACTAGCCCAAACCCCAACAAAAGGAATCGTGTTTCAGTCAAGCCCCACTGAAATCGACTGGCCTTCATTCGCACCTAAACCTCCTTTCCATCACTTCCAAAGAGGCTTTGTCATCACTGGCATTTTCTGGGTTGCGCTATGCATTAAGGCGGAGGGTTAGCATGCATCTCCACAGGCTGTTCCTAGCTGGATAAAGAAACACGCGCCGCAAAGGGTGCTGTGTTCGTGGATCCTGCCCTAATTCAGGGGCTTGGATAGAGCTAAATATGTGTAGCTCCAGTCTGACAATCAGCTACTCAGGAGGGCAAACAGGAAGTTGAAGCCCACCCTGGCTTCACCTAAGCCAACAGTCAGGGACACCAGTCGTGTTTTACTGTCCTTGCATAAGATGTTACTGCCTTCCGAAAAGCATTTTTAACAAAACCGCTTAAATGGGAATGCCAGCAAAAAGGAAATTGCTGGATGAGGGAGATGAAATGGAAATACATTTTCCCAGACACCTGGAGGATATACTCCCCCATCAGGGGCCTGATCAGAGAAAGTCAGACATGCACGTTCGAATCTTACGGAAATTTATGGGACAAAGTGCATCGATGCACTTAAACGTCCATCCGTTTCAGTAAGTTTTCTGCCCGTTCAGTTATGCTACGGGGCCTGCCCGACGCTTTTAAAATCGAGACGGCATTTGCTTAATCGTTGGTAGATCGGTTTTACAATTCCGCTTGGCTTTTGGTCCCAGATTCAAGGAGAGGATTATATGGTTTAAAATGGCGTCCAGTGTATCTCGAGCAAGAAGCAGCCAGAGAGAGCAGACACGCTAAAAGGGTAGATTTCTCGAAGCTGCCGTCTGCCCAATAAAACCTGATCAAATATAAATATTTTTATTAGGCTTCTGGGAGGAAAAAAAATAGCACTGGCTCTGGAGAGAGACTCCAGGAAGGAAGGCCAGTCTGCAGAGAACCAGTTTGGTGTAGTGGTTAGGAGCGCAGACTCTCATTTATTTATTTATTTATTTAACTTTTACCCCACCCTCCCCACTAAGGCGGACTCAAGGCGGCTTCCACAAAGCTGATAAACAGTATACATTTTACAGTCTGAGAAAACAGGGTTTGATTCCCCACTCCTCCACATGCAGCTGCTGGTGTGACCTTGGGTCAGTCACAAGTTCTCTCAGAGCTGTTCTCTCAAGGGCAGTTTCTGTCAGAGGTCTCTCAGCCCCACCCACCTCACAGGGTGTCTGTTGTGGGGAGGGGAAGGGAAAGGAGATTGTAAGCAGCTCTGAGACTCCTTCGGGTAGTGAAGGGTGGGGTATAAATCCAATCTCTTCTTCATCATCATCATCATCAAATATATTTCTTCTGGTGTCCTGCAGCAGTGAAGAGAGCGGGGCCTTGAGGTAGGAGGCCCCCAGTCTAAATCTGAAGATAAAGGCTTCCCTTGCTCGAAAGCCAGTCGAATCCGACTCTAGGGGGCAGTGCTCATCTCCGTTTCCAAGCCGAAGAGCCAGCGCTGTCCAAAGACATTTCCATGTTCATGTGACCGGCATGACTAGACGCCGAGGTGCACGGAACGCTGTTACCTTCCCACCGAAGCGGTACCTATTTATCTACTTGCAATTTCTTGCTTTCCAACGGCTAGGTTGGCAGGAGCTGGGGCCAGAGACGGGAGCTCACTCCATCACGCGCCACTCGGGTCTCGAACTGCCGAACTACAGACCTTCCGGTCTGCAGAGCGTCTTAACCTCTGGGCCACGGTGGCCCCAACATTGGCATAACCTTATTTTGAGTCTGATGACTTCAGGCTTCGCTTATGGTATCAGGGTAGGTTGCAGGGGTCACGGTGATAACACACACAAAGCCATTTCAACAATGGACAATGTGCAGTAGCATTTTCAGGGGTCTGAATACGCTCAGGCTAGAGGGAGGAGAAACCAGGACTAAGAAGAACTTAACAGAGAGACACAACCATGGAGGTTTTTCACCGAATCGACGAGCCGCCGGTTTTGTTATCGCTCAGCTGCCTCGGTGGCCGTTATGAGGACAGAAAGGCAGGGTATGCATTCTGTAAAATTTAAAAAATGAACAAAATTTGGCCAAAGGAATAACAAATCCCATCGATACGAGGGGTTAGATTCGAGTCCAGTAGCACAGAGGCCAGCAAAATGTTCAGGGTGTAACCTTTCAAGAGTCAAAGCTTCCTTCGTCAGATAAAGATTAAGGGGGTATATTTGTAAACCCTGACCTGGATAGCCCAGGCTAGGCTGATCTTGTTAGGCTTTAAAAGCTAAGCAGGGTCGACCTTGGTTAGGATTTGGATGGAAGACCTCCAAGGAGTACCAGGGTCAAGAAGCAGAGACAGGCAATAGCAAACCACCTCTGGAGGCCTCTTGCCTTGAAAACCCTACGGGGTCGTCATAAATTGACTGTGTTTCAAGGGCATAGCTTTTTAATGGCTTTAAGGGTGCCTGCACAGTCTGAATGAACTCACAAGGGAATTTAATTCACAAGGAAGTCTAATCTGGGAGAGCTGGGTTTGATTCCCTATTCTTCCACATGTAGCTGCTGGTGTGACCTTGGGTCAGTTACAAGTTCTTTCATGTGAAGTCCTTGGAAGAGCTCTCTCAGCCCCACCTACCTCACAGTGGGGAGGGGAAGGGAAGGGAAAGGAGTCTGTAAGCCGCTCTGAGACTCCTTTGGGTAGTGAAGGGCGGGATATAAATCCAATCTTTTCTTTTTCTTCTCTTTCTTCTCCTTCCTCTTCTTCTAGGGGGTGAATTTAATGGCTTGACCTGTCCTCACTTATTTATTCGTTCGTTCGTTCATTTACTTATTTTTTTCCTTTTCTCTCTGAGACTGACCTCCATGAATTCTACATTGCTTAGTCAGACAAAGTCACACACACACACACACACACACACACACACACACACATATACATATATATACACATACATACATATATACATACATAGATATGTTTGAAATTTATAAAACCAAATGTTCTCAGGAGGATCTCTTAAAAGCAGAGGCTCGACTTTTCTGTTTCAGTGCTGCTACAGAACATCTGGATTGTCTTCCTGGACAAAGAGTGCCCCTGGTCCCGCATTCTCTGAAGGAATCGTAGCAACCATTGGGTGGTCTGCTGCAAGTTGTCTACTGGGGGACCGAACCAATGCTCCCTCTAAACTGTGGAGTCTTGTGAGCAAAAATTGTCCTTTGTGAGCTACCGGCATTCAAGTTGTGAACAAGCGATTTGGCTGCTGCATAAATTAGTTTGCTCTGGAGCCCTCCTTCCTGAGCGAAGACAAAAATCTGTGAGCTGGAGGCTAAAAAACTGTGAGCTAGCTCACACTAATGCAGCTTAGAGGGAAGACTGGACCGAACTCTACCTTCTGCTCAGACCTGGTTTCTCCCACGTGACACCTGAGCATTTTCAGACCATCATTTCTAATGCTGCCTATATGGCAACGTCGCTGAAAAATTTTAATTCTTCAGTTACTTGGTATCTAAAAGAACAAAGTTTGAGTCCAGCATCTCCTTGAAGACCAGCAAAGTTTACTTCTAAGTATAAGCTTTCATGTGCATGCGCACTTCATCGGGTATCTGAAGGAGTGTGCATGCACACAAAAGCTTCTGCCCAGAATTAAACTTGGTTGGTCTTAACGGTGCCCCTGGACGCAGACTTTGTTCTGTTTCTTCAGACCAACACAGCTACCCACCTGAATCTATTCATATTTAAAAACTGTCTTTATCAGGGCTATTTTTGGGCAGGAACGCACAGGAACGGAGTTCCGGCTGGCTAATGAGCTGCTCTGTCAGGGACGTGGCCTAATATGCTAATGTGTTCGTGCTGTTGGGTGTGGCCTATTATACTAATGAGTTCCTGCTGGGCTTTTTCTACAAAAAAAGCCCTGGTCTTTATCATTTGCCTTTGGAACTCCTTGCCACAAGACTGTAGAATGCCTAACATCTTAAAGCTTTTTTTGGGGGGGGGGATGCCAATTTGCCTGGATATTTTCTAGGGTTTTTAGTCACTTTCCCCCCTTATAAACTTAAATTGTACATTTCTGGCTCATTCTTTCGTAACAACTTGGCTGCCTTTGCCCAGTTCACCCTTTCTCTTTTTCCCGTTTCTTTATTGTCAGCGGGAGATCATAACGGAATAATTTTTGTCTTGTGTTTGTTTCTAAGGAGCTACAAGCAAACAGGCGCCCTGACCTGGAAGACGCAGGCTAGCCCAATCTCGTCAGATATCGGAATCTAAGCAGGGCCGGCCCTGGTTAGTATGTGGACGGGACACCACCAAGCAAGCCCAGGGTAGCTATGCCGAAGCAGGCAATGGCAATCCACCTCTGAACGTCTCTTGCCCTGAAAACCCTATGGGGTTGATGTGAGTTGGCTGTGATAACAGCACTTTACACATGCACAAGCAGGGCTATTTTTGGGCAGGAACGCACAGGAACGGAGTTCCGGCTGGCTCCCGAGTTGGCCACGCCCAGCAGAAACTCATTAGCATAATAGGCCACACCCAACAGCAGGAACTCATTAGGATTGGCTACATTCGGGGTGTGTGGCCTAACATGCAAAGGAGTTCCTGCTACAAAAAAAGGCCCTGGGTTTTGACAGCAAAAAAAGGTAAACAGAATAAGAAGCAAAAGGTGGGTGTGGCTGGATGACCACACTTCTGGTAACATGGGGGTGCGGCCTAATGTGCTAATGAGCTGTACCGTCAGGGGTGTGACCCAATAGGCTAATGAGTTCCTGCTGTTGGGTGTGGCCTATTATGCTAATGAGTTCCTGCTGGGCTTTTTCTACAAAAAGAGCCCTGTAAGTAACAGCCTGACATGGATGGCCTACGCTACTACAGTCTCTTCAGATCTCGGGAGCTAAGCAGGGTCGGCCCTGGTTAGTATTTCGATGGGAGACCACTGAGGAGGTTCCGGGTTGCAACACAGAAGCATGTAATGGCAAACCACCTCTGAATGTCTCTTGCCTTGAAAACTGGATGGGGTCACCACCGTACGTTAGCTCCAACTTGATGACCAGCTTTCCACCACTGCTGGTAACAGAGGGAACGACACTTGTAGCCTTGCTTGGGAAACAAATCTCCCACCAAGCTGTTTTTCACAGGAATCAATCTCCGTAGGAGAAGCTCACTCGCGGATCCCGATTCCATGCTTGTTTTCTTGGAAGTAAGTCCCGAGGAGTCCGAGGGGGCTTCATCTCAGATAACCATGCCTACAGTTGAAGCCAGCATCGGCATCCAGATCTGGGTCATATGTGATCTTTTTAAGCTCTTGGAAACACTCAGTTAAGACGCCGGGCTGTTTCTTCTGATATTCCTGGAGGTGGGCGGAAAGCGCTGTCAAGCCGCAACCGATTGATGGCGACCCCCTAGCGTTTTCAAGGCAAGAGAGGGACACAGAAGTGATTTGTCATTCCTCTGGAAAATCTCAATGGATTGAAAGAATAGGGAGAAGAGAACTTTGCCAGCGGGCTCCCCTCCCTGCCTTGGAAAACTGTAACATTGGCCCGTTCTGCATCTAGCATTCGCTCCGTCATTTTACCAAACCCACATTGGAGCAGGAAAAGATGCGGCTCACAACCACATT
Source organism: Gekko japonicus (assembly GCF_001447785.1). Lineage (NCBI taxonomy): Eukaryota > Metazoa > Chordata > Lepidosauria > Squamata > Gekkonidae > Gekko > Gekko japonicus. The sequence goes on along the minus strand of NW_015169811.1, from coordinate 118,601 downwards.
CAGATACCCCGGGCCAATGCCGTACTGACTGCAGTCACCCCTGAATGGCCATAAAACGGCCATAAATCTATGCAGGCGGTACCATAAAATCCGATGATCAAAGGAAGCGAAGGCAGCATGGAGCGTGGGGGCTACCATAAAATCTGACAATCAAAGAAAGAGAAAGTGGCATGTGATGTAGAGGGGAATTTCTGTTCCAATGAGGGTTTGGTAAAACAGCGAAGCGAATGCTGGTGACTTGAACTTCTAGGCCGAGACGGTAACCATAGTTACTCAATGGCAGTAACCGTTACACTCCACTAGGGGTCCCCAACTGTTCTGAGCCTGTGGGCCTCTTTGGAATTCTGACTCAGTGTGGTGGGCACAGCCACAAAATGGCTGCCGCAAACCAGCCGACCCAGGAAGTGGAGCCAGTCACAAAATGGCTGCCACAGCTTGTCTTCAGCCGTACCACAATGATGCTTGGGTTGTGGTGGCAGCTGCTGCCAAAGGAACATTTCTAAAAAATGTTGCACAGCCAGTCAAATCTCTAAAGGCCGACAGCCCCACACGGCACCATCCACTTTCTAAAAACATTCGTCAGGGACCAGGAAAGATGTCGGCAGGTCCCATGGCACCCTTGGGAACCAGACTGAAAACCCTTGCGCTACACTGATGCTGTGCTGGAGGGACCCTGCACATAGCCCTTGAAGCTCTACGCCATCCAGAGCTGACATGAACACATGTTTCCCTATTCCGATTTCGCTTCTTCCGTGTCCCACCGGTTTCTCTTTCCTTGGGCTGGTTTTCCTCCTTAATACAAAAACATTTGTTAGTGGGGGAGGACAGTTCCACAGGGGGCACAAGTCCTGGACAAATTATGCTCGGGCCCTGCAGGGTGGCTCAGGTCAAGAGAAATGGACAGGCTCAAGATCCCCTCAGGAGCTTCATAGCAGAGTGGTGACTTGAACTTCTAGGCCGAGACGGTAACCATAGTTACTCAATGGCAGTAACCGTTACACTCCACTAGGGGTCCCCAACTGTTCTGAGCCTGTGGGCCTCTTTGGAATTCTGACTCAGTGTGGTGGGCACAGCCACAAAATGGCTGCCGCAAACCAGCCGACCCAGGATGTGGAGCCAGTCACAAAATGGCTGCCACAGCTTGTCTTCAGCCGTACCACAATGATGCTTGGGTTGTGGTGGCAGCTGCTGCCAAAGGAACATTTCTAAAAAATGTTGCACAGCCAGTCAAATCTCTAAAGGCCGACAGCCCCACACGGCACCATCCACTTTCTAAAAACATTCGTCAGGGACCAGGAAAGATGTCGGCAGGTCCCATGGCACCCTTGGGAACCAGACTGAAAACCCTTGCGCTACACTGATGCTGTGCGTGGAGGGACCCTGCACATAGCCCTTGAAGCTGTACGCCATCCAGAGCTGACATGAACACATATGAACTGAGAGCCAGTTTGGTGTAGTGGTTAAGTGCACTGACTCTAATCTGGGAGAACCGGGTTTGATTCCCCACTCGTCCACTCGCAGCTGCTGGATGACCTTGGGCAAGCCATAGTTCTGTCAGAGCTGGCTTTGAAAGAGCAGTTTCTCTCAGAGCGCTCTCAGCCCCACCTACCTCACAGGGTGTCTGTTGTGGGGAGGAGACGGGAAAGGAGTTTGTAAGCCACTCTGAGACTCTGAGTGAAGGGAGGGGTATAAATCCAATCTCTTCTTCTTCTTCCTGAGTTGACAGGAACACATATGAACACATGAAGCTGCCTTATTCTGAATTAGGCCCAACAACAAAACCACACAAGTAATTGGGACCAAAATACTAATATAAATTTCAATAACATTCATTCGTCTTCAGACACATAATTCTTATATACACAGATTGTATCCTTCTTTTAAAAAATTGTTTATTGAATATTGAAATGAAATATAATGCAATACTTGGGAAAGCATGAATGAAAACAATTGCAAAATGATCACTGTTTGTGGTGAATCAAGGACTGCCATTCCAAGTTACCTGCTAATTTTGAGCCTTATCATTCAAATAATTAAAAAGAAAAAAAAATGGAGTTCAAGCCAGGTTTAAAGATCCTTCAGCTACATAAAGGTTTGACTTCACAATTATTATGGATGTTTGAAATATCATTTGAGAACTTAAAAAATTACTTCTCAAAGTTTCAGAAAAATCGGACATTATTGAAGAATCTCCATTTTGCATCAATATGTTTTTGAAATTGGAATGATATGGTGACTTATATGGTGCCTTGTGAATTTGAACATAAGTTAAGCCAATGTTGGAGCAGGCCAATGGCCCATCCAGTCCAACACTCTGTCACACAGTGGCCAAAAATATCAGGTGCCATCAGGAGGTCCACGAGTGGGGCCAGGACATTACAAACCCTCCCACTGTTGCCCCCCGGCCCAAGCACCAAGAATACACTTGCCCCAGACTGAGAGTTCCTATCTGTACCTTGTGGCTAATAGGCACTGATGGACCTCTGCTCCATATGTTTATCCAATTCCCTCTTGAAGCTGTCCATGCTTGTAGCGGCCACCACCTCCTGTGGCAGTGAATTCCACGTGTTCATCACTCTTTGGGTGAAGAAGTACTTCCTTTTATCCCTTCTACCCTGACCGCTCAGCAGTTTCATGGAGTGCCCACGAGTTCTTGTATTGTGAGAAAGGGAGAAAAGTACCTCTTTCTCTACCTGCTCTTTCCCATGCATAATCTTATAAACCTCAATCATGTCACCCCTCAGTCGTCGTTTCTCCAAGCTAAAGAGCCCTAAGCGCTTTAACCTTTCTTCATAGGGAAAGTGTTCCAACCCTTTTATCATTCAAGTTGCCCTTTTCTGCACTTTTCCCAATGCTACAATATCCTTTTTGAGGTGTGGTGACCAGAACTGTACACAGTACGCCGAATGAGGTCACACCATTGATTTATACAGGGGCATTATGACTTTACTGAGGAAACAGTTTGTGTATATAAGAATTATGTACTTGAAGACTAATGAACATATTTGAAATTTATATTTGCAATCTGGTCCCAATTACCTGTGTGGTTTTGTTGTTGTACCTTTTTCTTGTGACCTTCTCCCTCTCTTTTGTTTATTTTGAACCAGACCCTCGGTCCATCAGGGTCAGTATTGGCTACTCAGACTGGCAGTGGCTCTCCAGAGTCTCAGGCAGAGGCCTTCCACAACTGCCTGGTCCTCTTAACTGGAGATGCTGGAGATTGAACCTGGGGCCTTCTGCTTGCCAAGCAGATGCTCTTCCACTGAGCCACAGCTGCTCTTTGCAGCTCTCCAGGGTCTCAGGCACAGGTCTTTCACATCACCTACTGCCTGGTCCTTCTTAACTGGAGAACCTGTGGATTGAACCTGGGACCTTCTGCTTGGCAAGCAAGTGCTCTACCACTGAGCCACAGCCCCTCCCCAGGTCCAGAGGAGAGCAACAAATAATATAGGGTTTTTTTAATAAAATGGGACCCTGCAAGATCAGGTGTTGACCCGCATGTGGGAATGAGCCCAACCCAGATCTAACCCCATAGGTAGACCTTTCGCTTCACCCAGTGTTGCTTTCCGTAGGAGCCAGTTTGCACATTCCGCTGCCAGTTTATGAAACACTGAATACTAAGGCAGCAATCCTGTGTTCGCTAGGTCAGGAGTGACTCTGATTGGGCCAGTCCCACTCTCTCAGCCTAACCTACCTCACAGGGTTGTTGTGAGGATAAAACCGAGGAGAGGGGAATGATGTAAGCAGTGTTCCCTCTCAGCTGAGTGAGTGTGAGCTAGCTCACAGTTTTTTAGCCTCCGGCTCACACATTTCTGTCTCAGCTCAGGAAGGACGGCTCCCAAGCAAACTAATTTATGCAGCAGCCAAATCGCCCGCCACCACAACCAGTTTGGTGTAGTGGTTAAGTGCACGGACTCTAATCTGGGAGAGCTGGGTTTGATTCCCCACTCCTCCACTTGCACCTGCTGGATGACCTTGGGCAAGCTGTAGTTCTGATAAGAGCTGTCCTTGAAAAAGAGCAGTTTCTGTCAGAGCTCTCTCAGCCCTACCTACCTCACAGGGTGTCTGTTGTGGGGAGGAGGAGGGAAAGGAGTTTGTAAGCCGCTCTGAGACTCCTTTGGGTAGTGAAGGGTGGGGTATAAATCCAATCTCTTCTCTTCTTCTTCTTCTTCACAACTTTAATGCCAGCAGCTCACAAAGTAGAATTTGTTTCTTGTAAGACTCCACAGCTCAGCGGGAGCCTTGGATGTAAGCTTCTTTGGGTCTCCACCAGGGAGGAAGGTGGGGTATAAATGAAATAAATGAATAAATATTTGACGTTGTTTCTGAACCATGGAAGACCAGATGAAAGGGAAGAGAAAGTCAAATTACGCACCTGTTTGCAGGAGCCAAAGCGAAGCCTTCCTTTTCGTGTCTTTCTCTCCATCGTCGTCTTTCTCTCTCTCTCTCCCTTCCTTCTTTTTTTCCTCTTCCTTCTCTGCTTCTTCTTCAGTTGCCCGTACTTGTTTGGAATTACTGCATATCAAGCCTCTCTCCTTCTCCTTCTCCTTCTCCGTAAAGAAAGCAATAGTGCCATGTTGGGAACATCAAGCTTGCTCCAGAATCATAAGAAACAAGCACAAGATGAAATTAGGAACATAGTGTGGTAGCTATAAAACAGGCAGGCACAAACAAACAAACATTTCAAACCAACTGGCCGTCTAAGGATACAGCAACTACTGAATACCCTAGTCCATAAGAGCTTGCAAGACCTGTGTGGTTGAGACCAGAAAGATGCAACCTCAGGTAAGTCAGAGGGGTGGGGGGGACTACATTTTTCATACTGCCCTGCAGGGCTATTTTTGGGCAGGAGCGCGCAGGAACGGAGTTCCAGCTGGCTCCCGAGTTGGCCACGCCCAGCAGGAACTCATTAGCATAATAGGCCACACCCAACACCAGGAACTCATGAGGATTGGCTACATTAGGGGTGTGTGGCCTAACATGCAAAGGAGTTCCTGCTACAAAAAAAGGCCCTGGGTTTTGACAACAAACAAGGTAAACAGAATAAGAAGGGAAAGGTGGGTGTGGCTGGATGACCACACTTCTGGTAACATGGGGGTGTGGCCTAATGGGCTAATGAGCTGTGCTGTCAGGGATGTGGCCCAATATGCTAATGAGTTTCTGCTGTTGGGTGTGGCCTATTATGCTAATGAGTTCCTGCTGGGCTTTTTCTACAAAAAGAGCCCTGCCAGTGCCCTGAATATGCTTTGGGAAGCATGGCCTGTGAATGTATTGAGACACGTCAATGTCAAATGTAACCCAAAGCAGTTTGACGGTGGATCAATAAAATAGTTGCTTCCTCTGCATAAAGTCTCATATATGGAACTTGGCAGTTGTTGTTCATTTATTGCTTCGTCTATCCAGACTGCATCCAGAATGGGTTAGTGGCTAAGAGTGTCCGGCCAAGATCTGGGAGGCCAAAGTTCAGATTCCCCCTCTGCCGAGGAAGTTCTCCGGCAGCCACACACACTTATCTATTTATTTTATTTCTAGACTGCCCTCCCCTGTGCACGGGGCTTGGGGCGGTGTACAACATATCAATAAATACATAAGTCAGTTATGATCAGATAAAGACCCATTCACATTTAAATTAACACTAGAATCTAATTATTCCAGATGGCTATGAAAGGACCCCTTTGACCGTGTCCATCCACTCGCAGCTGCTGGATGACCTTGGGCAAGCCATAGTCCTGTCAGAGCTGTTCTTGAAAAACAGCCATTTCTGTCAGAGCTCCCTCAGCCACACCGACCTCACAGTTGTGGGGAGGGGAAGGGAAAGGAGATTGTCGGCTGCTCTGAGACCCCCTTGGGTAGTGAAGGGCGGAGCATAAATCCAATCTCCTCCTCCTCCTCAGTGAAATCTCATTATCCCAGATGGCGATGAAAGGGCCAATTTGTCCCTGCCCGTAAGAGAGGGGAGGTGGAAGGAGGCCAGGCTCGAAGAGAAAGCTGTTGCAATCCTCAACCATAGGCCTGGCGGAACATCTCTGCCGTGGAAGCCCCGCAGAAAACGGTACTAAGTTCCGCCTAACCTGCCTCACAGGGGTTGTTGGGATTATAAAATGGAGGAGAGGAAAACAATGTAAGCTGCTTTAGGGCCCCTTTGGGGAGAAATGTGGAGTATAATTTTATAAAATTTATAAAACTATACAATAGAGCCAGTTTGACGTCGTGGTTAAGAGCAGCAGGACTCTAATTTGGAGAAGTGGGTTTGATCCCTCACTCTTTCACATGCAGCTAGCTGGGTCGGTCATGGCTCTCTCAGAGCTCTCTCAGCCCCACCCACCTCTCAGGGTGTCTGTTGTGAGGAGAAGGAGGGAAAGGAGATTGTAAATTGCTCTGAGACTCCATCGGGTAGTGAAGGGTGGGGTATAAATCCAATCTCCTCCTCCTCCTCCTCCTCCTCCTCTTCTTCTTCTTCGCCTAACCTACTTTACAGGGAGTATAAAATGGAGGAGAGAAGAACAATGTGAGTTGCTTTGGGAGGGGATACACAAATGGGATAAACAAACGGCATGAAAGGAAGAGCACAAAACAAAGGAGAAGAGTGTGGAAAAGAGTCAGACTGACTTCACACAAGAGCTGCACTGCGGTCGCGCCTCCCTTTGTCCCGCTTCTATTTGTCAATTTGAACTTGTGACTGACCCAAGGTCACCCAGCTGGCTTCATGTGGAGGAGTGGGGAATCAAACCCAGTTCTCCCATATTAGAGTCCGTGCACTTAACCGCTACATCCATCCCCCTGGAGAAAAACACTGCTTTGCAGGGCAATTCTATCTGGCATTATACCCTGCCGAGGTCTCCCCCTTCCTCAAAACCTGTCCTTCCCTAGGCACCTCCTGGAGATATCTGGGAATTTCCCAGCCTGGAGTTGGCAACTCTAGTGTGTGTGTGCCAGTCACCACTTCCTCTGTACCAGGTATCTGACCACTGTCTGCACCACCATAGGAACTAGCAATTTGTTTCTAACACACGAAAGCCGACGCACCGGATTCAGTGAGCAATTATTTCCGCGCCGAACCAACAAAGGCAGAGCATCGGGGACTGATATGTTTATTCCAAAACACTGCTTTTGCACTACTAGAGTCTAAGGTTGCCAACCTCCAGGTGGGGGCTAGAGATCTCCAAGGATTACGACTGATCTCCAGGATTTACAGATCAGTTCCCCTGGAGAAAATGGCTGCTTTGGAGGGGGGACTCCATGGCATTATATCCCACTTAGGTCCCTCCTGTCCCCACATCCTGCCTGCCCCAGACTCCAGCCTCAAATCTCCAGGAATTTCCCAACCTAGAGCTAGTAAACCGACTGCGGTCACCTCTGAGTGTTCAAAATCTCATAAATGCCAATTCTCAAGGCCTGATTTTCGCATTGCCTTCTGAGATAAGAGTGGCACAGATGGACTCAAAAACCTCCAAAGGAAGTTCAGAAAACTAGTAAGGTTTCCCTTGCTCGAAAACCAGTCAAATCCAACTCTAGGGGGCGCTGCTCATCTCTGTTTCCAAGCCAAAGAGCCAGCACTGTCTGAAGACTTCTCCATGGTCATGTGGCCGGCATGACTAAATGCCAAGGCACACGGAATGCTGTCACTTTCCCACCGAAGTGGTACCTATTTATCTACTTGCAATTTCTTGCTTTCGAACTGCTAGGTTGGCAGGAGCTGGAACTAGAGATGGGAGCTCACTCCATCATGTGGCACACTTCGGGTCTCCAACTGCTGAACTACCGGCCTTCTGGTCTGCAGCTCAGCGTCTTATCGCCACAGCTCCCACAGAAAACTAGTAAAGGGCCAAAATTTAAAAACATCAATAGATATAGACAAAAGTACATATGTTTATTTCAAAAACACATTAAATCCTTGTAGAGGCCCAAGTAAAGCCCCATGAAATAATCACAGTGACAAATGCACAAAAAGAACCACACGTGACCTGACACGTTTCGGCCCGCTAGAGCCTTCTCCGGAGGTCAAATAGTACAAAGTACAACATGTGACAAAGCCCCTGTTACACTTATAAGTCAGTAAACAATTGATCTAGGACCAAAAAATGGAATGTTCCAATCTGGAATAGAATGACACAAAAATGTTTGTTTTTTGAGAGGCCACAAATGTATCTGGCCTTGCGTCAGAAGCAATCGCATATACTGAAGATAGCAATGGTACCAATATGTATCTTCCAGTTTAGGTCCTAAGAGTATGAGTAAAATCGCCTTATCGGGGCCAATGTAACAGATGGGCTCAAACCACTTTTTATTAAATGTGCCCCCATGTAGAGGCAGCCGGCACTAGTTCTGATAAGGCAAAAGGTAACGGTTCCAGAACAGAGGAATCCTGTAGTGTGGGTGCAGGGTTCACGCGATGCAAAGACGACAAGAGACAAACAGCTTCTGCAGAGAGCTGACTGAATGAATGAATCCTCTCACTCACCAGCTGTACTTATTGAAAATCCATCTCCTCCTTTTTTCCCCCTCCCCTTCATACATTACAGCATCCTGTCAGGGGACATGAATTAAGGAATGTGTGTGTGTGTGTTCTCTGTTATCTCTCTCGCAACTGCCAAGGCCAAATTGACTGCATCATTTAGGCAGTCACCAGACTTCTACGCACATACTTACTAGTTCCCAATTTCCAGCCAGGAGAACAGTGGAGCAGTGAATTCCTATCTGGCTCTGCCACGGCTGATATTTCTTCGCTGATATTTCTTCACTGCCCCCAGAATCCTTCTGCTCTTCTTGACCCAACAAATAAATACTCACTGCCACCACATGGGGGTGTACTTACAAGAATCTTTCACCATAAGAAACGATGGGGAGAAATGATGATCCTTTTATCACGTCAAAAATGAGTGTGAGGATCGGGTCCGAATTGGATCCAAAAAGGCACATCTGCTTCCTGTTCTCTCTCCCTCTTTCTCATCCTGGTGCAAGAAGATCCTCTGTCTTTGGATACACGATTTTGCACAACACAACAGTATCGGTCTGACCAACTAGGGAAACATCTCAATAAATGTGAGTGCTACAGTCAACATGGATGCTGTATATGGGGAAGCCAAGAACCACCGTGGCCCCCTGGACAAATATTCCCTCTTTCTCCCCCCCCCCATGACCCCTATCCAAACCCAATATCATAACGAAACAACCCACTTGGCCGGCTGTTACCACGCATCTATAATAATAAAGGACCCACACGTCCATCGGTCTGTCCTTTGGTGGAAGGCATAACTCGTCACGAAATAAAACTAGGGATTTCAAAATTGGCCACCAGCTCCAGGATGGTCGTTGGAGTTCCAGGGCTAAAAATGAAAGGAATTGGAATTATCTTGGCCCAGATTATCTCCACATCCCCTTCCCACATGCTATTTGCAATGGAAGCTAAACTTGTGTAGTGGTTATAAGTGTCGGACTAGGATCTGGGAAACCCAGGTTCAAATCCCCCACTTGTGCCACGGAAGCCAACTGGGTGACCTTAGGCCAGTCACACATTGTTTGGTGCAGTGGTTTGGAGCACGGACTCAAATCTGGGAGAACCGGGTTTGATTCCCCACGCCTCCAAACGCAGCTGCTGGTGTCACCTTGGGTCAGTTACAAGTTCTTTCAGAGCTGTTCTCTCAAGGGCAGTTCTCGAGAGAGCTCTCTCAGCCCCACCCACCTCAAATCTGCCATTTGTTTATCCAAGTCCAACCCTCTGTGTCACACAGTGGCCAAAAATACCAGGTGCCATCAGGAGGTCCAGCAGTAGGGCCAGGACACTAGAAGCCCTCCCACTGTTGCCCCCCATCCTAAGCACCAAGAAGACAGAGCATCACTTGCCCCAGACCGAGAATCCCTAGCTACACCTTGTGACTAAGAGCCACTGATGGATCTCTGCTCCATACTTTTATCCAGTTCCCTCTTGAAGCCGTCCATGCTTCTAGCCGCCACTGCCTCCTGTGGCAGTGAATTCCATGTGTTAATCACTCTTTGGGTGAAGAAGGGCTTCCTTTTATCTATTCTAACCCAACCGCTCAGCAATTTCACGGAGTGCCCATAAGATTCTTCAGCCTCAATAGCAGTTCCTGGGAACCATTGCGGGTTGGTGAAATGCCCAGGGGGGGGGAGAGTCCTAAGTCCCCTCTTCCCAGATGCTGAGGTCCCAATCTGGACCCCTCCACAGTTAAGAATGACGTTTCAAAAATCAGAAGGATGTAGGGTTGCAAACCTACAGGTGGGGCCTGGAGATCCCCCCCTCCCCAGTAATTAGAATTGATCTCCAGACTACAGAGTCAGTTTGGCGTGGTGGTTAAGTGCGCGGACTCTAATCTGGGAGAACCGGGTTTGATTCCCCACTCCTCCACTTGCAGCCAGCTGATGTGACCTTGGGTTAGTCACACTTCTCTTGGAGCTGTTCTCTCAGGAGCTCTCTCAGCCCCACCTACCTCGCAGGGTGTCTGCTGGATGACCCTGGACAAGCCATAGTTCTCTCAGAGCTGTTCCCGAAAGAGCAGTTTCTGTCAGCCCCACCTACCTCACGGGGTGTCTGTTGTGGGGAGGGGAAGGGAAAGGAGATTGTAAGCCGCTCTGAGACTCCGAGTGAAGGGCGGCGTATAAATCACCCAAAGAGTGATTAACACTTGGAATTCACTGCCACAGGAAGTGGTGGCGGCTACAAGCTATCTAATTATCTAATTATCTACAAGCTATCTAATTATCTAATTCAAAAGGGAATTAGATAAGCATATGGAGCAGAGGTCCATCAGTGGCTCTTAGCCACAAGGTATAGATAGGGGCTCTGGGGCAAGTGATGCTCTGTCATCTTGGTGCTGGGGGGGGTCAACAGTGGGAGGGCTTCTAGTGTCCTGGCCCCACTGGTGGACCTCCTGATGGCCCCTGGTATTTCTGGCCACTGTGTGACACAGAGTGTTGGACTGGATGGGCCTTTGGCCTGATCCAACATTGGCGTCTCTTATGTTCTTATGTTCTAAATCCAATCTCTTCTCCTTCTCCTCCGTCTTCTTCTTCACCTGG
>NW_015169811.1:99045-106343 GCF_001447785.1 Gekko japonicus | reverse complement strand
CCCCCAGTAATTAGAATTGATCTCCAGACTACAGAGTCGGTTTGGTGTCGTGGTTAAGAGTGGCGGACTCTAATCTGGGAGAACCGGGTTTGATTCCCCACTCCTCCACATGCAGCCAGCTTGGGTGACCTTGGGCCAGTCACACTTCTCTTGGAGCTGTTCTCTCAGGAGCTCTCTCAGCCCCACCTACCTCACAGGGTGTCTGCTGGATGACCTTGGACAAGCCATAGTTCTGTCAGAGCTGTTCTCAAAAGAGCAGTTTCTGTCAGCCCCACCTACCTCATGGGGTGTCTGTTGTGGGGAGGGGAAGGGAAAGGAGATTGTAAGCCGCTCTGAGACTCCGAGTGAAGAGCGGCGTATAAAACACCCAAAGAGCTATTAACACTTGGAATTCACTGCCACAGGAAGTGGCGGCGGCTACAAGCTATCTAATTATCTAATTATCTACAAGCTATCTAATTATCTAATTCAAAAGGGAATTAGATAAGCATATGGAGCAGAGGTCCATCAGTGGCTCTTAGCCACAAGGTATAGATAGGGGCTCTGGGGCAAGTGATGCTGTGTCTTCTTGGTGCTTGGGGGGGGGCAACAGTGGGAGGGCTTCTAATGGCCCCACTGGTGGACCTCCTGATGGCCCCTGGTATTTCTGGCCACTGTGTGACACAGAGTGTTGGACTGGATGGGCCTTTGGCCTGATCCAACATTGGCGTCTCTTATGTTCTTATGTTCTAAATCCAATCTCTTCTCCTTCTCCTCCGTCTTCTTCTTCACCTGGAAGACGCGGCTGGTTTGGAGGGGGGAGCCTATGGCATGACACTCGGGTTACCAGCTCCAGGTTGGAAAACATCTGGAGATTTTGGGGGTGGATCCTGAGGAGGATGGGATTTGGGGAGGCGAGGGAGTTCAGTGGGGTATCATGCCAAAAAGACCACCTTCTCAAGCGCCCGTGTTCTCCATGTGGACTGATTCCTGTCGTATGGAGATCAGTTTTAATCCCAGGAGCCCTCCAGCCGCCACCTGGAGATTGGCAACCCTACATTATACCCTGCCAAGGCCCCTTATACCCCCTCCTTTCCTCAAACCCCGCTCTCCCCAGGCTCCACCCCCAAATCTCCAGGCGTTTCACAACCCAGACTTGGCAACCCCGATCTCTGAAAACAGAAGTCCCAGAACCTGCCTATTTTGACAGGAACTCCTCAGGGTGCTTCCAGGGTAGACGCGAAAACAGCGTAATAGGCACTGAATGGTGCTGTTATCTAGCTGCATTTTGGGCCTTCTGGGAAGGTGAGACAGGGGCAACCTCCAGTTGCAAACATCTGTGGTTAATCAAATGTCTGACGAATGTTCCAGCCAATGATGATGAGATGCACCTTGTTCAGAGAGCATCTTGTGCTGTTGGGCGAGAAACGCATGAAAAGATGCTCGGGTTGTCATGGCAACACTGCCCCCTTGTGGTGGAAACTATCCTAACAGTCTCTTGTCTCCAGAATTTTCTTCCTTGTTATTCATAGAGTCTGCTTGTGTAGGGGATGATGATGATGATGATGATGATGATGATGATGATGATGATGATGAAGAAGAAGAAGAAGAAGAAGAAGAGGAAGAAGAGGAAGAAGAGGAAGAAGAAGAAGAAGAAGAAGAAGAAGAAGAAGAAGAAGAAGAAGAAGAAGAAGAAGAAGAAGAAGAAGAAGAAGAAGAAGAGACGCCAATGTTGGATCAGGCCAAAGGCCCATCCAGTCCAACACTCTGTCACACAGTGGCCAAAAATACCAGGTGCCATCAGGAGGTCCACTAGTGGGGCCAGGACACCTGAAGCCCTCCCACTGTTGCCCTCCCACCCCAAGCACCAAGACAGAGCATCACTTGCCCTGGAGTCCCTATCTATACCTTGTGGCTAATAGCCACTGATGGACCTCTGCTCCATATGCTTGTCTAATTCCCTTTTGAAGCCGTCCATGCTTGTAGCCGCCACCACTTCCTGTGGCAGTGAATTCCATGTGTTCATCACTCTTTGGGTGAAGAAGTACTTCCTTTTATCCGTTCTAACCCGACCGCTCAGCAATTTCATGGAGTGCCCACGAGTTCTTGTATTGTAAGAAAGGGAGAAAAGTACCTCTTTCTCTACCTGCTCTTTCCCATGCATAATCTTATAAACCTCAATCATGTCACCCCTCAGTCGTCTTTTCTCCAAGCTAAAGAGCCCTAAGCATTTTAACCTTTCCTCATAGGGAAAGTGTTCATCATCATCATCATCATCATCATCATCATCATCATCATCATTATTGATTGGATTTATATCCCACCCTTCATTTATAGTCCCAGAGCAGTTTACAATCTCCTTCCCTTCCTCTCCCCACAACAGACACCCTGTGAGGTACGTGGGGCTGAGAAAGCTCCTGAGAGAACTGCTCTTGAGAGAACAGCTCTGAGAGAACTTGTGACTGACCCAAGGTCAGCTGCATGTGGAGGAGTGGGGAATCAAACCTGGCTCCCCAAGATGAGAGTCCGCGCTCCTAACTACTACACCAAACTGGCTTTATGAAATTATTATTATTTGTTACTATTATTAAACTTTTATGCTCTAGCATTTTTAGACCAACCTAAGGCCCGCATGCCAAGTAGTCAGAAGAGGACTTTTACTGGGGAGGGCAGTCATGAAGGAGCTAGAAAAGATCCTTAAGTGTAAGGATGTGTCCCTGGTGACCAAGGTCAAGATAACTCATATCACAGTATTCCCCAGTTTGGTTAAGTGGTTAAATGCGTGGACTCTAATCTGGGAGAACCGGGTTTGATTCCCCACTCCTCCACTTGCACCTGGCTGGATGACCTTGGGCATGTTTTTTTTGGAAAGAGCAGTTCTTGAAAGAGCTCTCTTAGCCCCACCTACCTCACAGGGTGTCTGTTGTGAGGAGGGGAAGGGAGATGGTAAACTGCTCTGAGACTCCTTCAGGTAGTGAAGGGTGGGGTATAAATCCAATCTCTTCTTCTTCTTCTTCTTCTTCTTCTTCTTCTTCTTCTTCTTCTTCTGTGTGGGTGTGAAAGTTGAACAATGAAGAAAACGGACTGGAGGAAAGTTGATTCTTTCGATACTGTGGCATGCCAAAAAAGGCAAATCACTCCGTTCTAGATCAAATCAGGCCTAAACTCTCCCTAGAAGTGAAAATGACTCAGCCGAGGCTATTGTACTTTGGTCACATTATGAGAAGACAAGAGTCACTAGAAGAGACAATAATTCTGGGGAAAGTTGAAGGCAGCAGGAAAAGAAGAGAAGAGGAGAGAGAGAAGAGATTGGATTTGTACCCCACCCTTCACTACCTGAAGGAGTCTCAGAGCAGTTTACCATCTCCCTTCCCCTCCTCACAACAGACACCCTGTGAGGTAGGTGGGGCTGAGAGAGCTCTTTCAAGAACTGCTCTTTCCAGAAGAAGCTTTGAGAGAACTGTGACTGACTCCAGCAGCTATGGAGGAGTGGGGAATCCAACCCGGTTCTCCCAGATTAGAGTCCACGCTCCTAACCACTACACCAAACTGAAAAGAGGAAGACCCAACATGAGATGGACTGACTCCATCAAGGACGCCACGGTGTTAGCCGAATTGCATTGTTTTCTTATCAGCCTTGGGGGATTTTGATATTAAAGGTCCACCAGCAGGGTCAGAACTCCAGAAACCATCCCACTGTTGCCCCCCCCCCCCAAGCACCAGGAATACAAAGCATCACTGCCCCAGACAGAAGGAAACAAGAGAAGCCATGTTGGAGCAGGCCAATGGCCCATCCAGTCCAACACTCTGTGTCACACAGTGGCCAAAACCCAGGGGCCATCAGGAGGTCCACCAGCGGGGCCAGGACTCCCACTCAAGCCCTCCCACTCTTGCCCCCCAAACACTGGCCATCACAGCACAAGGATCTTGTCTTCAGTCATGCAGTGAAGCTGTGCAGATGCAAGAAAATATTTTAAAATGACATGTTTGTCTTAAAAAGGCATCCAGTTGAGCAGAGGTTCTGCCTGAAAGGTTGAAGAGTTGCTTTTAGAGTTATGTATAATCTCACTCACTGACATTTTGTGGCTGCCTCCCCTTCCTGGGGAAGGCGTTTTGTGGTTGTACCCACTGCCCCATGACATAATTCCAAATGGTGCCTACAGACTCATAAGAACACAAGAGAAGCCCCCCAAGTACCAAGAATACAGAGCATCACTGCCCCAGACATAAGAACACAAGAGAAGCCATATTGGATCAGGCCAATGGCCCACCCAGTCCAACACTCTGTGTCACACAGGGGCCAAAATCCAGGTGCCATCTGGAGGTCTACCGGCATGGCCAGAACTCCAAGAGCCCTCCCACTCTTGCCCCCCAAGCACCAAGAATACAGAGCATCACAACTACGCTCAGATAGACAAAGAGGCTTTGGCGATCGTCGCCGGGGTCTGGAAATCCCACAATTACCTATACGGCTGAACCTTCTCCATCGTGACGGACCACAAGCCACTCTTGGGTCTCTTAGCCCCTGACCAGCAAACTCCCCAGATGCTATCACCACGGGTGCTCCGGTGGTCCATTTTCCTGGCCGGCTACCAATACGTTCTGCTCCACAGGCCTGGTAAGGCAATGGGCCACGCCAATGCCCTCAGCCGCCTCCCGTTGCCCTCCAATGATTCGGACCCAGCACCAGTGCACCAGATCTTGCTGCTCGAGGACCTGTCCAGGTGCCTGAGGTCGCCCATCTCACTGCTAGGGACCGAGTACTTTCACGTGTTTTGAACTGGGTGGGAAGGAGATGGCCCCAGGGCCGGGTGGGCTCTGAGTTCACCGCGTTCTCATCCCGGTGGGATGAGTTGTTGGCTCACAAAGGCTGCCTGCTTTGGGGGAGCAGGGTCATCATCCCCGTGCTTTGGGGGAGCAGGGTCGTCATCCCCGCACCGTTGCGCAACCGCATACTTGCTGCACTGCACAAGACCCACCCAGGAATCATGCGCATGAAGGCCTTGGCTCACAGCTACGTTTGGTGGCCCAGTATGGATGGGGAGATAGAGGACCTCGTCAAGCGCTGTCAAAATTGCCAGGAGACATGACCAGCACCTCCCGGGGTGCCCGTGCGACCATGGGGATACTCAGACAAGCCCTGGGACCGCTTGCATCTGGACTTTGCGTGGCCATTCCAGGGACAACTATTCTTCATACTGGTGGACTCGTATTCAAAATGGCTTGAAGTGGTTCTGGTCCCCACAACGTTGTCCTGGGCAGCTATCTGGGCCATGTGGAAGTTCTTCAGCACACATGGCATCCCCGACACTCTAGTGTCCGACAACGAGACTGCATTTATTTTGGCTGAATTCCAGGACTTTGTGAGATACTGTGGAATTCGGCACATCCGCTCTGCATCCTTCCATCTGGCCACTAACGGACAGGCAGAACGGATGGTGAGAACGACCAAAGAATCGCTCCGCCAGATCACACATGGGAATTGAGATCACAGATGAGCTGCCTTCCTGTTTGGTCAGAGGATGACCCCCCATGCCGCCACCATCCGCAGCCCAGTGGAGCTCCTGATGGGCCGGTGTCTCACAACCCAGCTAGATTGCCTACACCCGGACTAGGCCCTGGATTACCGGCCGGGCGCCGAAACCCAAGAAACACCCCGTGGGTTTTCCCCAGAAAATCCGGTCTATGCAAAGAAATTCTCATGGGGACCACTGTGGATTCCAACAAGAATAGTGAGGGTAACGGGACCTCTCTCCTATGAAGTCTCGACAGAAGACGGCCAGATCCTCCGGAGACACATGGACCAGTTGCACCGACGCGTCCTTCCACTAGAGGACCCAGAGTCCGGAGAGGCCGAGGACAGTGAAGGGGAACCAGAACCGGGAGAATGCACACCGGAGCCAGCGATCCCTGAACCAGTTCCAGTGCCCACTCCAGACCCTGTTCCTGACATCGTCCCCACGGCGACGGCGACCACCAGTACCAATCAACCAGTGAGACCCGCCGACAGAAGCGGAGACACTGGCAATCCCCCGACAGAGCCGCACCGCTCGGCTTGCAAGCGGAGGCGTCCTGACTACCTCAAAGACTATGTGTGTTAGTACTTTGGAACTATGGGGGAGGGGTGTTATGTATTAAGATGGCCACGCCAGCGCTAGCAAGGCTATGCGGTCAAACAGACCTTCGGGTCTGAAACAATAGACAGGTAGGATCCGAACGCAGGCCAATGGGCTTGCACGGATCCTAGGATGGACCTATGGGGATGGAGTAGTGTAAACAGAACCTATCACTGGGAGTGTGGAGGGGTGTTAGTGTGTGTGTGTGCACAGACAGGCCAGATTGTCTTGTAATTTGGAGCTGAAATAAACTATGAGCTGAGCACTATGCCATGTGTCCGAACTCATACTTTTCAGTACTGTATCACACAGTGGCCAAAACGCAGGTGCCATCAGGAGGTCCACCAGCAGGGTCAGAACTCCACAAGCCCTCCCCCCCCCAAGCACAAAGAATGCAGAGCATCACTGCCCCAGACTTAAGAACATAAGAGAGGCCTTGTTGGATCAGGCCAATGGCCCATCCAGCCCAACATTCTGTGTCACACAGTGGCCAAAACCCAGGGGCCATCAGGAGGTCCACCAGCGGGGCTAGAACTTCAAAAGCCCCCCCACTCTTGCCCCCCCAACACCACCAAGAATTCAGAGCATCCCTGCCCCAGACAGAGTGTTCCAACTATGCCTTGTAGCTAACAGCCATTCATGGACCTCCGTATGTTTATCCTATCCCCTCTTGAAGCGGTCTACTGCTCTATAGGTAAGTCTTTTGTGCATTCTGATGGGGGTTGTCAACCTCCAGGCGAGGCCTGGAGTTCTCCCAGAATTACAACTCATCTCCCGGCTACAGTGATCAGTTCTCCTGGAGAAAAAGGCAGTTTCAGAGGGCATACCATAGATTCCAGGTGAAATCCCTCCCTAAAATCTCCCCTGTGCAGACACCAAATCTCCAGGAATTTCCCAAGCCTGAGTTGGCAACCCTAGTTCTGCTTGTGGCAACAGAGTTCTAGATTGCATAAGGGTAATATGGAGGGGGCAGGTTGTTGTTGGGTAGCAAGACCTCACCACAAGAGTCTACTCCCCCTTGATTTTTCCTGAATTTCTGCTTAGGTTCCAAACGATGATCTTATAATAATAATATACCGTACTTTATTGTCATTGTACATAGTACAACTAAATTAAAGATGCAATCATTTCGGTGATCTACAACAATATTCATATACTCTCACACACCATTCACTACTGTCCCATAACTCCCCTAAGGTTCAC
>NW_015169811.1:91629-98859 GCF_001447785.1 Gekko japonicus | reverse complement strand
TGAGGTTCTGCTATAGTCACCACACAGACTCAGGTTTAGTGGTAAACTATATACAGTGAATTTTATTTACAATCACAGTTCTCTCGGGCAAAGTGCTTCACTAGGCAGTCAATTTGTACATCAGCACACAATGCTCAAGACACTTTCAGTTATATACATATGGCATCCAATCAAATCACTGCTGAGTCACTCTGATAAGACATCAGCTCTGTACAAGTTAGAACCGGATTTCTCTGGTCTCCTGGACTGTCAATTACTCTGACACCTGTCACTTAGATTGGATCCATCTATGTACATTGTTACACATGCTTCACACATGCTGAATACTTACATATTCCCACATGGGAGAGGGCAGCCAATGATCTTCTGGGCTGTAATAACAACTCTCTGGAGTGCTTTCCTCTCCACAGCCGTACAACTGGCAAACCAGGCACAGACACAATATGTTAAAATGCTCTCTCTATTGAGCAGCGATAGGAGGACATCAATGTTTTCTCACTCCAGTTATTTTTCTTTAAAAGTCTGAGAAAAAAGAGCCTCTGCTGGGCCTTCTTCACCAGAGCAATGGCGTTAGCGCTCCAGGTCAAATTTTGCTCAATAGTCACTATGTTTTTAGTATCGGGTCAAGTCCCTGTATGAAACTAGGGTTGCCAGTGCAGGGCTGGTTACTTCCTAAGGGGTTCGGAGTAGAACCCTGGGAGGGTGGGGCTTGGGAGGGGGAGGGGCCTCAGGAGGGGAACAAGGCCATAGAGTCCACCCTGCAGAGCAGCCATTTTCTCCAGGGGAACTGGTCTCTCTACCCTGGAGATCAGATGTGTTCCCAGGAGATCTCCAGGATCCGCCTGGAGGCTGGCAACCCTCTATAAAACCCCAGCTCCACTCCACCCACTTGATTCTGCCAGGGAGGGGGAGACTTATCAGGAGTAGCAGGGAGGTCCATCTGACGTACAGCGACGTGTCTACGTCACTGCCCACATGACCCGGAAATGACATCATCACATCCAGGACATCAGGGTGAAGCTCTGGTATTTGGGCAAAAACTCTATGATAAATTTGGCTTCTACCCTGACGTCCCAGATGTGATAACGTCACTTTTGGGTCACGTAGGCAGTGACGTATACATGTTGAGGCACATTGGATGGATCTCCTTCTTTGGGGGGGGATTTGGGGGGGTTACTTTGGCCACCAAATGAGAAGGGAGCACTCACTGGAGAAGACTCTGATGCCAGAAAAGACTGAAGGTCTAAGAAGATGGGGACGGCAAAGCATGAGATGGTTAGTCAGTATTATTGATGCAATGAACATGAAGGACCTGGCATGATCTGGTCCATATGGTTGTGAAGAGTCAGACTTGACTGTGCGACTAAACAACAACAACAAGTTCCCCCCTACTAGTCAGCTGATGGGTGGCAGGCAGGCGGGTCCGGGGGTGGGGTCTGGCAACCCCAGCCAAGATACATATTGACACCAAGAATGTAAGAGTGATGAATGCAGGAGTCATTTCCTGTAGGAGCGCACAGGAGCTGAGCTCCGGCAATAAAGAGCCCAGGGGGCGGGCACATGCAACAAGCCCCACCCCCTGCTCCCAGCAGCCCTCAGTCAGAGCAAGAAGCAGCCAGGTAAGTTGCAGAGCCCCCTTCCCAGGCCCAAAACAGTCCAGTGGCACCTTTAAGACCAAGTTTTATTCAGGTACAAGCTCTCCCTCCTCTGTGAGGACAGATCTGCATGTTCCCCCCCCCCAATAGCTAGCAATCCAAAACAGTCCAGTGGAGCCTGAGCGGTGGGTGTTGCCTTCTGACACACTTCCAATGATGGCAGGGGGCGTGGCATATGCAAATAAGTTCTGCTCAGGGGTCGTTTCATAGAAAAAATGACATGAGGGGCCCAGCAGTGGACCTGAAAGGACGGCAGGTGTGCAAGGAAGCCCCGCGAAGGCCCTCCCTGGCCCCAGGCAGGCAGGGGTGGGGAGAGGCAGGGAGGAAGCAACTTACCCTCCCTCTTCTCCTGCCTCCTCCTGGCTGAATAAGGGCCAGAAGCGGGGTGGCCGGAAGCAGGGGGCGGGGCTTTGTCATGTGCCCCGCCCCCGTACCTCACCCGGGGGGACTGCGATCCCCCGCCATCCCCCCCGAAATGACCTCTGGTTCTGCTAATGAGTTATGCTGATGAGCCTCTGCACCTCTTTTTCTACAAAATGACCCCTGGATGAATGACATGAGAACAGAACAATTTATGGACGCCGGCGATCCTGGCCTGTTTTCTCTCGCCCCATATCCAGGGTCAGGCTGCCGGCCTAGCCTCAGCCATTATAAGCCAGACGTTTGCATATTTGCAAATTTGGCTTCTACCAAATTTGCAAATTTCCCTTCTACCGAGAAGGGAAACAAAGGACAAGGATATCACATCTCCTTGCATCGTCCAGTGGACAGCGCTGATGTCAGCCCCGTAGGGTTTTCGAGGCAAGAGAAAAGAGTAAGAGTCCAGTGGCCCCTGAAAGACGGACAAAATTCTGTCGGTCTTTGAAGCGCAACTGGACGCGTACTCTTTTCTACGGCTGCAGACTAACACGGCTACCCGTCTTGATCTGTCTTCAGGGTGAGAGACGAACAGAGGGCATTTGCCATTGCCTGGCTCCATAATAGTAACCCCTTGACAGCTACGCTGTCATGAGTGTGGCGTGTGGAGATGTTTTCTAATTGCTTTGCATACCTTCCCATGCGCTTCATTGCTTCAAAGCTGCAACGCTTATCTGTAAAGTTTTACTGGAGGAGATTGTGGTGTCTATCGTCCGTGGGAGCTTCTCCGTTCCCAGCTTCGCAACCGTTAGAGAGTCTTGCAGTCTCCCGCACACGGGAGCCCACCTAATTGGTTATTGCTGGGGGGGGCATACGAATGCCCTATATCCTATTATGCGCACAGGTAGCCCGCCATTCCTAACAGTGTTCATGTTATTGCATCTATGGTTTTTCAATAAAAGTAAAACCTTCCTGGAAGCGTGTAGTTCGTTGCTTGGCTGTGGGTCCTGACATCCCTGGACTCCCCTGGACTCCCCTGGTGGTCCCCCGTCCGACCGACCAGGGCCGACCCTGCTCAGGTTCCAAGGTCTGCTAGTCTGGCCTTTCCAGGTCAGGGGCCCTTACGTCATAACCTTCCAATATTTCACAGCTGAAAATAGGGGCAATCTTGCGTACCTGCAATACTTCTGCACTCAGTTCAAGGATTTCTGGGTGACGCTGGGTCCCGTCACACACTCTCAGCCTCACCTACCTCGCAGGGTTGTGGTGAGGATAAAATGGAGGAGGGGAGAAAAAGCAGGGTATAAAGGAAGGAAATGGATAAATATAATGGGAGAAGGAGGAAAAGTTCCCTTTCCCCACTCCAAGCATGATGTTAACAGATTTCAGTCCTGTTCTCCACACACACACACACACACACACACACACACGCACAAACAGAGTTCCAGGCAGCATCTCCCCCAGTGTGGGTTTTGGGCCTTTGGAAGCTCTGCATGCATCTCTTTGGCAGTAAATGGCATGGGAAGTAAAGCTGTGCATAGAAGTACCATTGGGAGCTTTGACCCCAAAAAATTCTCTAACATCTAGTGCCTGCTCTTGGGGTTTTTCTTTGTGTTTTTTTTTTTTTTTGGTTTTTTGCAAAGTTCAGGTGCCCGCCTGTGACTCAGATCCCATCCCCCCACTTGCTTTCTCTGTCTTCACCAACTCGGGCCCCTCGAGGTCTCACCGGTTTTTCGTGACACATGGAGATGTCTGCTGACACCAAATCTCTGCAGGTTCGGACACGACATCAAGGGGACACTGCGAGGAGAGTGACAACTGGAGCCCCCCCCAAGACAAAAGCACTCCCCGCCCCCTTCTATTCTGAAGGGCAGAAGGAAGTTTACAGCTCTTGAAAGGAAAACGAAGGGAGAGTTTTCCTGTGGTCTTGAAATCCAAAGATTAAGAAAATGGACCGAGCCTTCTCGAGTTGCCGTTGGCGAGTTTTCTAAGACTATTATAACCGATCTCTCTAGTTATACATCTGAATGGTCCGTTATTATATGAATACTATAAGACAGTTTTAATATGAAATATAAAGGGTATTATTTGTATGTATTGTTTACTATAACAAACTTTTCTCAGCCCTGGCCCCCGCCTGGTGGAACGCTGTTAAGTCGCTCGCTTAACAAAGTAGTCGGAGAGTGATTCAGCAAAGATTCAGCAAAGATTCAGCTTTATTCATCAACTCGAACACAACTCGAACACGGGTCAACATCTGATAGCCAGAACAGCTTTTACATTGCAGCTGTTCTGCTTTTAAACTCTCCCGGCTAATGTAGCCACACCTACTGTACATTTACCAACCAATAAGGTTGTATGCATAAGGACCAATCACGTACGTTCCCGCTCAGGGAGCTTGCTGACAAGTGATTGGTTGGTTCTTCCTGGGCTTTGGATGGCTTTGGATCCTAGCCCAGGACGAAGCTTAACATTGTACTTCAATTAGATGATTCATGTATTGCAATGGCAGCTATTGAATACATTACAAACGCTCTGCCAGAAGACATCTGTGCCCTGCGGGAGCTGCTACCTGTCCGCAGGGCATCTAAGGCAGAGATCTTCCAATGGGCCTTTGGCTGAAGACAGCGATGGGACTTCATCTGGCACTCTCATATAACCCCCACACACACACTCCTCATAACTCCTCCCCCCAGGAGTTGGAATCCAAGTCTTACGAGAAAAGGCTGAAAGAGTCGGGTCTGTTTAGCCTGGGAAAGAGAAGGCTTAGAGGGGACATGATGGCCATCTTCAAGTATCTGAAGGGCTGTCCTGTAGAAGATGGAGCAGATCTATTCTCTCTTGCTCCGGATTGCAAGACTCGATCTAATGGGTGGAAATGACAACAGAGTCGTTACTGGCTAAATATTAGGAGAAACTTCCTAACTGTCAGAGTGGTTGAGCAGTGGAACAGACTGCCTCGGGAGGTGGTGGATGCTCCGCTGGACTTTTCAAGCGGGGGCTGAATGGCCATCTTTCAGGCATGTTGTAGGGCTGTCTTTCAACTGTGCTCCTGCAGAGTGCCAGGAGTTGGACTAGATGACCTGCAAGGTCCCTTCCAACTCTAACATTCTATGATTCTATGATTGGAGTTAGGATTTCTCCACCACCTTTTATACTGTATATACACTGCTTTCACTTATTGCTATGTATTGGATTGTTTTAATGTTTCTCTGTATGAGTTTGTATACCATTTGTTGTAAACCGCCCTGAGCCCTTCTTGTAGAGAAGGGTGGCCTAGTAAATCCAATTTAGTAAATAAATAAATAATGATAACCTTGTACATGATTTTTGCCTGACGTGCCTTTTGCCTTCTGCGAATGTTTATGCATTGCAGGTCAGGAGTCGCTACCAAATTCTAAATAGATAGGTAATCTGTAACTACCTTCCTTCACTCTCTGAGGCTGTGGTCATGCTGGCGGCTTGCTGCGATATGGTGCCGCCTCTAATTGAACTGGTTTAAAGTGTTGCGGGGCATATCAGCCACACAGCACACCCTGCTGCAGGTTACCCACGGAGACATCCCGTGGTGAAGCCTACACATTATTGCAGCGCCTCAGCCACAGAGTGCGCTGCCCCCCAAAAATTCAAAATTCATGCACACACATAAATGTGTGTACATGCACACTGATGTGCATACAGGCAATATTTGTTTAAAAAACCCTGTTGTTCAGTCGCACAGTCGAGTCCGACTCTTTGCGACCCCATGGACCAGCTCCCGCCAGGCCCTCCGGTCTTCCGCCGTCCTCTGAAGTTGGCTCAACTTCATGTTCGTTGCATCGATGACACTGTCTAACCATCTCATCCTTTGCCGTCCCCGTCTTCTTTGACCTTCAATCTTTCCCAGCATCAGGGTCTTCTCCAGTGAGTGCTCCCTTCTCATTTGGTGGCCAAAGTATTTGAGCTTCAGTTTCATTATCTGGCCTTCCAGGGAACAGTCAGGGTTGATTTATTTTAGGATTGACTGATTTGTTCTTCTTGCAGTCCAAGGGACTCTCAAGAGTCTTCTCCAGCACCATAGTTCAAAAGAATCTATTCTTCGGTGCTCGGCCTTCCTTATAGTCCAACTCTCGCAGCCATACATGACTACTGGGAATACCATTGCTTTGACCATGCGGACTTTTGTTGGAAGGGTGATGTCTCTACTTTTTACCACATCAAATCCAGTTGCACCTTTTCATAATGTCCATCGAGGAAGGATTCTCAGCTGGGTGTTTCTGGGGTCCCAAGGGCAACGGAATCTGAGCTCAAATGAATCAAGTAGCAGGGGACAGAGACTGTCTTCTGGATTCCCTTTCTTTGTCTGTTCTTGCTGAATCTCTGCAACTGGCTTGTTCTCTCCCAAGTCCAGCAGAGTGCTGTTGACTCCAAAGGTAGACTTCCACGCTGGGGACGCTGGGGGAATTGTCAGCAGACTGGTGGTGGGTGGCCGTGGAAAGAGTGGCTCCCCTTAAGTCTGTCACTACTTCCACGACTTCGCCTTCTATTTGCCAAGGAGTGATGGGGCTGGATGCCATGATCTTAGTTTTTTTGATGTTGAGCTTCAAGCCCACTTTTGCGCTCTCCTCTATTACCCTGTGCAAGAGGCTCTTGAGGTCCTCTTCACTTTCTGCCATCAGAGTGGTATCGTCTTATGACTACTGGGAATACCATTGCTTTGACCATGCGGACTTTTGTTGGCAGGGTGATGTCTCTACTTTTTATCATGCTGTTTAGGTTCGCCATCGCTTTCCTCCCAAGGAGCAGGCGTCTTTTAATTTCATGGCTGCTGTCACAGGGTGAAGAAGTGCTTCCTTTTATCCGTTCTAACCCGACCGCTCAGCAATTTCATGGAGTGCCCACGAGTTCTTGTATGGTGAGAAAGGGAGAAAAGTTTTTTTGAAACTGACTTCTTCAAGCCTTACACATAGGTAGAGAGATTCAGGTGGGCAGCTGTGCTGGTCTGAAGCAACACGGCACCTTCAAGACCAACAAAGTTTTATCCTGGTTATAAGCTTTTGTGTGCAGGCACACGGAAGCTTATACCCAGAATGAAACTTTGCAGGCCTCAAAGGTGCCACTCTGGGCCCCGACTTTGTTCTCTTGGAGGGGGAGGTTAGTTTCATTTTGCACCATATGACCTGCCTCTGGAAGGGCAGCGCTCGCAGGCTCCCGTCCACAATGCACTGACTCCCCTTCA
>NW_015169811.1:84844-90878 GCF_001447785.1 Gekko japonicus | reverse complement strand
ACAGGGGTCACATATGTACAATAAGGCCACACCAAGAACACCATGGCAGCTTGCTGACAAGTAGTAGATATAATGGTCTTCTGAGTTAAATTTGCCCATTCCTGTCCACTTTAGTTCACTGATTCCTAAGATATCGATGTTCAATCTTGCCATCTCATTTTTGACCACGTCAAGCTTGCCTTGATTCATAGATCTTACATTCCAGGTTCCTATGCAGTATTGTTCTTTGCAGCATTGGACTTTCCTTTCACCATCAGACACATCCACAACTGAGCGTCCTTTTGGCTTTGGCCCAGACGCTTCACTCTTTCTGGGGTTACTTGTACTTGCCCTCTGCTCTTCCTCAGTAGCATATTGGACACCTTCCGACCTGAGGGGCTCATCTTCCGGCGTCATATCTTTTAGCCTTTTGATACTGTCCATGGGGTTTTCTTGGCAAAAATACTGGAGTGGGTTGCCATTTCCCTTCTCCAGGGGATCACGCTTGGTCTGAGTTCTCTGCTGTGGCCTGTCCGTCTTGGGTGGCCCTTCACGGCATAGCCCACAGCTTCATTGAACTACGCAAGCCCCCTCGCCACGACAAGGCAGTGATCCATGAGGGGGTAAAACAACCCTACGCAGAGGCAGAACAGATCTGCAGGTTCAGACTGCCAAATCTGTTCTGCGTGTGCTCCCCCAAGTTCAGACATCTGGCCATGCGCAATGACTGCGCGGGGCACCAAAAACACCACTTGTGAGGTGGTGCCTTTTTAACCCGGCTCCAAGTCGTCCTCTGATGGGATAAGTATGGCCGGGGAATGCCTGACAGATGTGGCTGTCTGACTGCGCCCATTTGATCCGGAGGGGAGGAGTGGCTGTGTCGGGCCAAACTGCTCATGTGACCACAGCCTGAGTCAATCTAGCTTAACTCTGACTTCCCTTGCCTTTCCTGACCCCAGAGATAGAAAGAAGAGACTGAGCTTTGTTGTATCCATCAGATATATGTCAAACGCTCACCATAGACTTGATTGGCAGCAGGGGTCATTTCCTGCGGGAGCGCACAGGAGCAGAGCTCCGGCAGTAAGGAGCCCAGGGGACAGGCACATGCAACAAGCCCCGCCCCCTGCTCCCAGCAGCCCTCAGTCGGGGCACAAGGAGCAAGACGCAGCCGTAAGCTGCAGGGCCCCCCCCCGGCCCACCTTCAGGTACAACCTCTCCTTCCTCTGTGAGGGCAGATCTGGCATTCCCCACCCCCCATAGCTAGCAATCCAAAACAGTCCAGTGGAGCCTGAGCGGTGGGTGTTGCCTTCTGACACACTTCCCGTGATGTCAGGGGGTGTGGCATATGCAAATAAGTTTTGCTAATAAGTTATGCTAATTAACCCCTGCACCTCTTCTTCTACGAAATGACCCCTGATTGACAGTTACATTAACTCCTGTGGTTGGAAAAGGGTACTTGATGTCTGAATTTAGTTTCGTATTTTCTTGTTCTGGCCGACCACCCCCCGTTAGGGGTCTTGGCAGAGTGGAACCTGATGCAATTCCGCAGGGCCTGCAAGACGGAGCTCTTCCTCCAGGCTTTTGAGTAGGAGCCGCCACTGTCACTATGCCACCACCGCGTTGCCATTGGCAACGCGAACTGGCCTGGGAACGGAGAACCGACGTGGGAAGACCGATTAAGAATGAGACAGTAGCACCACCTGAATCATTGTATACGAGCCCCTGCCTTGGATGTACTATGTGAGCACTGATTTTATATGTAACTTGGAATTTGATGGTTTTACTGATTTTACCGTTTGTATGGCATTGCCTCTTGTTAGCCGCCCTGAGCCCACAGTGGAAGGGCGGGATATTAGTTGAATTAATAAATAAACAAACAAACCAAGGATATCCTTTATAGAACTTCAAATGCACTATTTATGTATTGGGCTTGTGTTTTAATATTCTGTGCTGAATATGGAAAGGCTACAAAAGTGTTTTTGACTCAAGAGTCTGTAATGGAATAAATTGAGTTTTGGAGGAGGAGGAGGAGGAGGAGGAGGAGGAGGGGGAGAAGAAGAAGAAGAAGAAGAAGAAGAAGAAGAAGAAGAAGAAGAAGAAGAAGAAGAGATTGGATTTATACCCCACCCTTCACTACCCAAAGGAGTCTCAGAGTGGCTTACAAACTCCTTTCCCTTCCCCTCCCCACAACAGACACCCTGTGAGGTAGGTGGGGCTGAGAGAACTCTGACACAAACTGCTCTTTTTCAAGGACAGCTATGCCAGAGCTTGTGACTGACCCAAGGCCACACAGACAACTGTCTCTCTCTCTCAATGCAGTTGGGAAGCCAGCTTCTCTCCCTCCCCAAATGAACACTGTGGGAATTGGAGTGCATGAAAAGGTTCCTGCGCCCCTAATTTCCCCAACAATAGGGCTAGCCTGGGCTATCCAGGTCAGGGCCGACACACCTTTAGCTGTCTGGAAATGCCAAGGAAGGATCTGTCGGAAACGGTGTCCCCGGCTTACAAACAGTTATCTGTTGATTACCGACTCTGATTTCGGCTCTCATCGCTCATCATAATCGTTCCTCATCACGGCGAGACTAAATTTCCCACAGGATCTCATTAGCTAGAGCGGCTCACATTTCAGCACCACGAAATAGTTGCAAGCTGCACTTTACGTCCACCTGGTGGGATTACACGTTCTGGCTCCTGTTTTTTTCCCCTCCCCTCCGACTAGTTTTCTCCACCATTAAGTTCGGAGCAGCTTTGTCAGATATTAGAAGTTTATGCTTATTAGCTTGTTCTCCTCTTTTCCTGAAAGAATGAGCAAGGCCTTGTGAAGGTGGCCACCCTGCAAATGGGTGCGATTGGCAATTTGCTCGTTCACGTGCATTCTCTCTGGTGGCACGCACACCTTGTGGAATGGCCTGCCTGAGGAAGTGAGGGGGGGCCTGTATACTTCTCTCATCGTCATCATCATCAATTTATTGGACTTTTTGAATCCCCCATCCCAACATCCTGGCCCCACTGGTCAGGGGCGGATTAACCATAAAGCAGACTAAGCACGTGCTTAGGGCACCAGGGCCAAAGGGGGCACCACAAAGTTGGTAAAAGGGTCAAAAGAACTTTACGTAGCCCAAGCCTGGCTTAGTTTGTACAGTATACTGTGTTACCATATGAATAAATGTTTGTATTGCTGCAACCTGCATTGCATATCTGGTCAGACAGGTCAACAACTAAAATGGACTGGGTCAGTGTGGAAAGGAGGGGGGCACCACGATTGGACAGTGCGTAGGGCACCAGTGAGCCTTCATCCGCCCCTGCCACTGGTGGACTTCTTGATGACACCTGGGTTTTGGCCACTGTGTGACACAGACTGTTGGACTGGATGGGCCATTGGCCTGATCCAACATTGGCTTCTCTTATGTTCTTATGACTCGCGCCAGGCTCTGGGCGATGTACAGTATGGCGTGAGCCTTAGGAACAGTATGCAAACTTTACATATAATAAAACTGATAACATTAAAACCAATTTAAAACAGATTCAAGATAGCATCACTAACAATTACACAATGGAAAATCTGGAATTCCGGACTGTTTGGCCACTTCCTAGGTTTTGGGGAGAGGGGGATGGGGGTGGGTGCCAGCAGGGCTATTTTGGGGCAGGAACGCACAGGAACGGAGTTCCGGCTGGCTCCCGAATTGGCCACGCCCAGCAGGAGCTAATTAGCATAACAGGCCACACCCAACAGCAGAAACTCATTAGGATTGGCTACATTAGGGGTGTGTGGCCTAACATGCAAAGACGTTCCTGCTACAAAAAAAGCCCTGGGTTTTGACAATAAACAAAGTAAACAGACTAAGAAGCAAAAGGTGGGTGTGGCTGGAAGACCACACTTCTGGTAACACATGGGTGTGGCCCAATATGCAAATGAGTTCTGTTGTCATGGTGTGGCTTAATATGCTAATGCTTTCCGGCTGTTGGATGTGGACTATTATGCTAATGATTTCCTGTTGGTCTTTTTCTACAAAAAAAGCCCTGGGTGCCAGCCATGTTGAGAAACTGTCACTGTCCCTGACAAAAAGCCTGGTGGAACATCTCTGCCTTTACAGGCCTTGCGGAACTGCGTACGGTCCCACAGGGCTCTGACAGTACTAGAGAGTTCCACCTGGCCCCCGTGAGGGACAAACGGACCTCTTTGGGGCTAGAGATCACCAGTAAGTTGTTATCTGCGGAGCGTAACACTCTCCCTGGGACATAATCACAGGTGGTGCAAAAGAGAAATGTTCAGAAGGGTGTTTTTATAAAGGGATTAGAATTTCAGGAGCGTGGCAAGATTACAGCTGAAGATCAAGAAGACGAAAGTCTTTTACTGGGGAATTACACAACTTTAAGTCTGATGATGGAGGAATGGAAATTGTTTAAGATTTCCTGCTCCTGTAATTAAAAAAAAAGCACAGAAACATTAATATCAACCCTACTGATGTTGGCAAAAATAACAATTGCACAAAAAAGGAAACAAAAAAATATTCCTACACAGGGGTCGTTTCGTAGAAAAAAAATATCTAGGAATGCTTTATTTATGGGCGCAACTCATATAACTTCAGCTTTACAGTCAGAAAAATATAAAAAGCGGTTTCAGGCGGTGTGG
The DNA here is from genome assembly GCF_001447785.1 of Gekko japonicus. Classification (NCBI taxonomy): domain Eukaryota; kingdom Metazoa; phylum Chordata; class Lepidosauria; order Squamata; family Gekkonidae; genus Gekko; species Gekko japonicus. The sequence continues at coordinate 86,266 of NW_015169811.1, read as the reverse complement.
TTTCCTATGATTGGTTACTTAGAAAATAGTGAGACTATTCCAAAAAATCCATTACATAGGAACCTATTGTTTTTCTAATTGGTCTTTTCTCCCTGTTATGTTCTATACTCTAAAGATGTTCTTTAACGTATGTATATTTTGGGACGTTCATAGTAACTATCTTAAGTTTTGTGGATTGGCGTGTTGAAATTGTTTATGTTCATGCCTATGACTCTTTTAAGTGCCAAGTGCTGCTGTAAAAATGATGAGAAAAAAAGGAATTAAAAATTTTTTTAAAAAAGATTTTCTGCTCCTTGGCTCCATCATCAGACTGCAACCGAGAAGTCAGAAAGAGACGGAGAACGGGGAGAGCAGCCATGAAGGAGCCAGAAAAGATCCTTCAGGGTAAGGACGTGTCACTGGCGACCGAGATCAAGTTAATTCATGCCGTAGTCCTCCCCATTGCTATGCGTGGGGGTGAAAGTTGGACAATAAAGAAAGCTGTTGTTGAAGGCTTTCACAGCCGGAGTTCATTCGTTGCTGTAGATTTTCCAGGTTGTATGGCCGTGGTCTTGGCATTGTAGGACCTGGCGTTTCGCCAGTAGCTGTGACTGGCATCCTCAGAGGTATAGCACAGAAAGATGGAGTACTCTCTGTGTCAAGTACTCTCTGCATTTCCGGAGTGTCTGTTTTCAGTATTTAGCCTGGGACACGCACCGCCCTGCCTATGCCAATGAGCTGGAGGGAGGGAAAAAAAGAAAAACCCTTGCCCATTAAAAATGCAAATATTAAATCCTCCATTTTTGCTCATTTGTGACGTTTCCTGAGATTCTGTGAACCTCCCCCCTCCGACAGCTGAACAGGAACTGTTGCCAGTTCTGCCTCCGAAAAGACCCCCCCTTGTGGGTATAAAGCAGTTAGAACTGTAAGAGGCCTTGGAGAGAACAGATTTGGGGAAAGCAAATGTCTGCCATCCGTCGAAGGCTGTGCCGTATTGCTGAAAACAGCAGGCAACGTTTTCGGGCCCCTATTGATCGCCCCGTTATTGTGCTTTAATTGGGAATGGATGTCGCTAAAGGCCTGAGTGGCAATCTGTTGCCATGGCAACATAAGAGGTGAAGAGCCCCTCTGATGGACCATAAAGTGTGTGGGGGCTGTTGCCCTCAAGTCCCAGCCGACCTATGGTGACCCCCAGGGGTCCTTTCGTGGAAAAAGAGGTGCAGGAGCTCATTACCATAACTCATTAGCACAGCTTATTTGCATATGCCACACCCCCTGACATCACCAGAAGTGTGTCAGAAGGCAACACCCACCGCTCAGGCTCCACTGGACTGTTTTGGATTGCTAACTATGGGGGGGACGCACAGATCTGTCCTCGCAGAGGAGGGAGAGCTTGAACCTGAATAAAACTTGGTCTTAAAGGTGCCACTGGACTGTTTTGGG
>NW_015169811.1:82496-83703 GCF_001447785.1 Gekko japonicus | reverse complement strand
TTCAGCCACCTCTCTGAATATCCTGCAGGCCCCCAGTAGGGGTCAGTCACCAGAGGTCGCCATGACTTCCAGGTGCGCACACACTCACATGCATGCACACATGAAAAATACAACAACAAAAAACCCCAAAGGAAAAAAATATTGGGCTAGCCTGGGCCATCCTTGCCACCCTTCCAAAAACCAAACGATGTTAGAAGCCAATTTAAAGCTACTATTGGCCACTGCCGGCTGATTTGGAGGAGCTGTGGCCCAGGAACATAATGCATGTTTTGGATGCAGAAGGTGACCAGTTTAACCCTAGGATTCTCCATTTAAAGGGGACTTTGGACATAAGGGAAAGATCTGGAGGATCACTGTCCTAAAGTACACTAAGGTAAAGGTAAAGGTTCCCTTGCTCGAAAGCCAGTCGAGCCCGACTCTAGGGTTGCGGTGCTCATCTCCGTTTCAAAGCCGAAGAGCCAGCGCTGTCCGAAGACGTTTCCGTGGTCATGTGGCCGGCATGACTAAACACCAAGGCGCACGGGACGCTGTGACCTTCCCACCGAAGTGGTACCTATTTATCTGCTTGCAATTTCTTGCTTTCGAACTGCTAGGTTGGCAGGAGCTGGAACTAGAGACGGGAGCTCACTCCGTCATGCGGCACCCGGGTCTCGCACTGCTGAACTACCGACCTTCCACAGCCTGCAGTTCAGCGTCTTAACTACTTGAGCCACCGCAGTACACCACACTTCAGTTTATTTCCACACAAGATCAGCTTGAAGCGACACTGCACTGCAGTTCGGCCCTACAAGGAGGGAGTTCCCGGCAACGCTCCCTCTAAGCTGTGGAGCCTTGTGAGCAAAAATTCTACTTTCTGAGCTGCTGGCAGTAAAGTTGTGAGCGAGCGATTTGGCTACGGCATCACTTAGTTTGCTCTGGAGCCCTCCTTCCTGAGCGAAGTCAAAAATGTGTGAGCGGCAGGGTAAAAAACTGTGCGCTAGCTCGCACTAACTCAGCTTAGAGGGAACACTGGTTCTCGGGTGTAACACGAATCCCTGTTGTGTAGGGGCCCAATTAGGGTTAGGGCTGCAGGGAAAGCTGTCTTCAGCCCCCCCCCCCATGCCAGTTTCCTGACCTGAAATAGTGCTAGTCATCGACTGATAGGTTACACATACACAGGGGTCGTTTCGTAGAAAAAGAGCTAGGGGGACTCATTAGCATAACTCAT
>NW_015169811.1:61707-82380 GCF_001447785.1 Gekko japonicus | reverse complement strand
GAAGGCCCTCCCTGGCCCCAGGCAGGCAGGGGTGGGGTGAGACAGGGAGGAAGCAACTTACCCTCCCTCTTCTCCTGCCTCCTCCTGGCTGAATGAGGGCTGGGAGCGGGGCGGCCGGGAGCAGAGGGCGGGGCTTTGTCATGTGCCCCGCCCCCCGTACCTCACCCGGGCGAACTGCGATCCCCCGCGATCCCCCCGAAATGACCTCTGCACATACATCTTTCCAGAGAGCCAGTGTGGTGTATCGTTAAGAGCAGTGGACTCTGATCTGGGGATCTGGGTTTGATTCTCCACTCCTCCTCCCCACAAAGCTGGCTAGGTGATCCTGGGCTAGTCACAGTTCAAACTCTCTCAGCCCCACCTGCCTTACAGGGTGCCTTGTTGTGGGGAGAGGAAGGAAAGGCAATTGTAATCCTGCTCCTTGGGGTAGAGAAAAGTGGGGTATAAGACAAGCTCTTCTTGTTTTGGGCACCACATTTTAGGAAGGACGTTGACAAACTCGAGCGTGTCCAGAAGAGGGCAACCAGGATGGTGAGAGGGTTGGAATCCAAGTCTTATGAGGAAAGGCTGAAAGAGTTGGGTATGTTGGGAAAGAGAAGGCTTAGAGGTGTCTTCAAGTATCTGAAGGGCTGTCATGTAGAAGATGGAGCGGATCTATTCTCTCTTGCTCCGGATTGCAGGACTAGATCTAATGGGTGGGAATTACAAGGGAGTCGATACCGGCTAAATATCAGGAGAAACGTCCTGTCAGAGTGGCTGAGCAGTGGAACAGTCTGCCTCGGGAGGTGGTGGATGCTCCTTCACTGGACGTTTTCAAGCGGAGGCTGGGCGACCATCTTTCGGGTATGTTGGGCGACCATCTTTCGGCTGTGCTCCTGAAGAGTGCAGGGGGCTGGACTAGATGACCTGCAAGGTCCCTTCGAACTCTAACATTCTATGACTCTATTATTCTTGTCCTTCCACAGCTGCACTCTGCGAAGTTAATTCAGCACTTGTTTTGTTGTTTCAAAGTGGCAAGTTGTATTTACATTCCTGTTCTGTTTCAGGAACACTCCCTGGAAGCCTACGGGCCATGTACTCCTTAGGGTAGAGAAAAGAGGGGTATAAAAACCAATCCTTCTTCTTTGCAGTGGGGTAAATAGCCACTTCTTGAGATTGTTTCTGTTGGAGTGAGAAACCCAGCATGTCTGGACATCACTCCAAGGGTATAAAGCTGCTCTCTCCTTGAATGGGATGCCTCTCTTTGTCTTAACCTGGGAGCTGCCCTCTGACCCCCTCCTCTCTCTTGCTTTGCCCTCTCCCTCTCTCACATGGCCTTCCCCGGGGACACACGTCTCTGCAGGTCTGTCTTGTAGACACAGTGCCCTGGACATTTGTGACTGGGAAATGGCTGCGAGGGGGGGGGGGCTCTATGGTATTGGCTTATACCCCACTGAAGCGCTTTCCCTCCCCAAACCCCACCCACCTCAAGAACCACTCCCAGATCTCCAGGTATTTCCCAACCCAGCGCTGGCAACCCTAGTTGGACCAGCATGAGGGGGAGGCCTGCTGTGAGAGCTGGAAATCGCCCTCCTCCTCTTCTACAAGTAGAAGTGCATTCCGTGATTGGGAAGAGCAGCAGTTGTGAAATAACTTTAGAATGACAGGTGGCACGTGCCCGAAAGCGGTGTTTTCACCGCAGCTACCTCATTTATCCCGATTACCAAACCAAACGGCCCTCTTAGGATGTCGTGTCGTGGAGTACTTCCAATCCACAGCGTCCTCAAGTATTTGGTCCAGTACGGAGAGTCCGCCAAAGATATTCATTGCATAACGTCGCCTCCATGCAACACAGCCTCCAGTTTCCTTTCCTCCCCCACTTGCCCTAGATTTTATCCTCTTCTGTTATCATGAAAAATAAATGGATAGATGTCTTGAAACACACACACACAATCAACAAACTAGCAGTGTGCGGGGGGGGGGGAAGGTCAGAACCTCTTTACGACTGGTGCAAACTGTTTGTTTTCCGGGTTCCACAAAGTGGGGGGGGGGGGGGAGGTCAGAACCTTGTTACGACTGGTGCAAACTGTTTGTTTCCCGGGTTCCACAAAGGAGAGTTCACAAGAAGTGACAGATCTTTAAAACAAGGGGTTGGACGTTTGACAGTACCAAGGGAAGGTGCTGGCAGGAACCAGTGTTCCCTCTAAGCTGAGTTAGTGTCAGCTAGCTCACAGTTTTTTAGCCTCCGGCTCACACATTTTTGTCTTAGCTCAGGAAGGATGGCTCCAGGGCAAACTAATTTATGCAGGAGCCAAATCACCTTCTCACAACTTTAATGCCGGTAGCTCACAAAGTAGAGTTTTTGCTCACAAGACTCCACAGTTTAGAGGGAGCATTGGCGGGAACCGGTCTTTCCCACTTTCCCCTTTGCCCAGCAGCTACCTAGGAGCGTGAGCAGCAAAAAGTCAGCGTCAGAGGTTGGGGGAAGTGTCCCTTCTAAGCTGAGTTAGTGTGAGCTAGCTCACAGTTTTTTAGCCTCTGGCTCACACATTTTTGTCTTAGCTCAGGATGGATGGCTCCAGGGCAAACTAATTTATGCAGTAGCCAATTCACCTGCTCACAACTTTTATGCCAGGCGCTCAGGACCATAAGGAAGGCCGAGCACCAAAGAATAGATTCTTTTGAACTGTGGTGCTGGAGAAGACTCTTGAGAGTCCCTTGGACTGCAAGGAGATCAAATCAGTCCATCCTAAAAGAAATCAACCCTGACTGTTCCCTGGAAGGCCAGATAATGAAGCTGAAGCTCAAATACTTTGGCCACCCAATGAGAAGGGAGCACTCACTGGAGAAGACCCTGATGCTGGGAAAGATTGAAGGTCAAAGAAGACAGGGATGGCAAAGGATGAGATGGTTAGACAGTGTCATCGATGCAACGAACATGAAATTGAGTCAACTTCAGAGGACAGCGGAAGACAGTAGGGCCTGGAGTGATCTTGTTCATGGGGTCGCGAAGAGTCGGACTCGACTGTGCGACTGAACAACAACAAGCGGCTCTCAAACATATGACATTTGTTCTATGTGGCTCTTACATCAAGCAAGTCTGGCCACCCCTGATCTATAGTGATGGCGACGGGGGGGGACCACTGGTTGGATAGGATTAAGGTGTAACCAAGTCCGCAAACTTAATTCCACTCATCTTATATTACAGGGATGCTTATTTTCAGCACTTGTTCTTGTCAAATAGGAGTTTTCCCGTATTTGCTTGACAATACATATTACTTCTCAGCCCGGCGAATGAAATCTTCCCTTGTAAACGACCATATCGAAAACATTTTCTGCACTTTTGAGCTTTTCTGCTGCTTTCCGATCTGAGAAAAGTGACATCCCAAATAGAAAGACGCTTTCCCAGGTGAAGTTTCTCTTCCGCTCGACTGGCAAGCCACGTCCTTGGAGACGGCGCCAAGTATTGCCCACACACTTGAAGTCCGCCTTCGCAGCCGCGAGAATGACAAAACTTTATTTTGACAGACCGAGACTGAAATCCTTTTCAAGATGCTTTTCAATTCAGGCAGCACCAACAGTCATACATGTGTAGTGGAAACATCTCAAGAACCACTGGTTGGATAGGATTAAGGTGTAACCAAGTCCGCAAACTTAATTCCACTCATCTTATATTACAGGGATGCTTATTTTCAGCACTTGTTCTTGTAAAATAGGAGTTTTCCTGTATTTGCTTGATAATACATATTACTTCTCAGCCCGGCGAATGAAATCTTCCCTTGTAAACGACCATATCGAAAACATTTTCTGCACTTTTGAGCTTTTCTGCTGCTTTCCGAACTGAGAAAAGCGACATACCAAATAGAAAGATGCTTTCCCAGGTGAAGTTTCTCTTCCGCTTGACTGGCAAGCCACGTCCTTGGAGACGGTGCCAAGTATTGCCCACACACTTGAAGTCCGCCTTCGCGGCCGCAAGAATGACAAAACTTTCTTTTGACAGATTGAGACTGAAATCCTTTTCAAGATGCTTTTCAATTCAGGCAGCACTAACAGTCATACATGTGTAGTGGAAACATCTCAAGGAAAAAAAAGGAAGCTAGATCAATTGTGTGAATACACACAACCACAGCCCATATTTTTAAAAGGATGTTACCAAGGTCAAGAATTGTACTCTATGCAGTGTAAGAAAACTTGCAATAAGGGTTGGCTTCACTAGGGTTTTTTGTTTTTGTTTTTTAAACTGGTCCAAGGAATTGGGGGGGGGGCATTTTCCACCTCTCATTTTCACCCCACCCTTCCTCCAACAGGCTAAGAACCATATACATAGCTTAAAAAGGTAAAGGTTCCCTTGCTCGAAAGCCAGTCGAATCCGACTCCAGGGCTGTGGTGCTCATCTCCATTTCAAAGCCGAAGAGCCAGCGCTGTCCGAAGACGTTTCCGTGGTCATGTGGGCGGCATGACTAAACACCAAGGCACACGGAACGCTGTTACCTTCCCACCGAAGTGGTACCTATTTATCTACTTGCAATTTCTTGCTTTCGAACTGCTAGGTTGGCAGGAGCTGGAACTAGAGACGGGAGCTCACTCCATTATGCGGCACCCGGGTCTCGAACTGCTGAACTGCTGACCTTCCACAGCCTGCAGTTCAGCATCTTAACCACTTGAGCCACCGCAGCTCCTCATACATAGCTTACATTCCTATTTTATCCTCACAACACCACTGCAAGGGAGGCTGAAAGCGTAACTGCCTTAAAATCACCCAGTAAGGGCACATTTGAACTCAGGTCTTCCACATCTCAGACCAGCACTCTAAACCTGATAATTTTTTCCCCCTATACTGGGAATGGTGGGGGCTCTGTGGACAGTAACTCAGGCCGAATAGGGCTGCAGCAAGGATCGGGCAGTATCATCCTCCCCTCCCCTTGCGCCAGCAAAAAAGTCAGCAGGATCAAGCCCCCCGGCATATATACCTGCGGCCTTTCCTATTAGTGAACACTCATAATGTTGGCTTACACCAAATCAGACACGATCGCTATGAGTAGAATGTAGGACCTCCCACCATTCTGGTGCACGCTGAAACCACAAGGCAGGAAATTCTGGGAACAGCTCTAGCCAAAAGGCAGAGCATGTGTTTCGTGCCCGTCATGCCCAGATTCAAGCCCCTGACAGCCCATTGAAAGCTAGGCGGAAAGCAATGCTCCCTCTAAGCTGTGGAGGCTTGTGAGCAAAAATTCTACTTTGTGAGCTACTGGTATTAAAGTCGTGAGCAAACTATTTGGCTCCTGCATCAATTAGTTTGCTCAGGAGCCATCCTTCCTGAGCTATGACAAAAACGTGAGGCGGAGGCTTAAAAATTGGAAGCTAGCTCACACCAACTCAGCTTAGAGGGAACACTGGTGAAGAGTGGCCTCTGTCCAAATCTTTGGCAGGATGTTGCTGATCAAACTGGACTGGACAGAAAATGGCCTCTTTCGGCATGAAACACGTCCATATATTCCATCTCCAGCTGTGCCAGGAAGCTGGGCTAGAACCCCATTCATGTGTATGGCAATTGCTTCATGTGGAAGAACATTTGATCACAACTCCCACCGCAGTCTTAGAAGTTACTAGCCTAGGCAAGGCGGCTTAACGTCTTAGTGAGAACTAGCCCCAAAAGATAATCCGAATACAGAACGCTTTATTCTCCCTCCATCCCCCAGTGAAATGTTTTCTTGTTGGATAGGCTACCGATGTCACTACACTGTGAAATTAAAGTTTTAAAAGGCTAAAAATAAAGCTGCCATTTTAAAATTAATTGAACCTATCCTTTCCTTCTTCAATGGGGCAAAATACTAAATTTACCAGAATGCACTGTTGTGCGTACACTTCACACTTTAAACCCTTTTCCATTCCCGTATGTTACTTTCAACAAGGAACTACGACGTTAATGATTTATTAAACTGGAAGTAAAAATAAACTATTCAAATCGGGAAGCAAAAATAAACTATTCAAATCCGATGCTGGACATCCCTAGTCTTCATGTTGGAGGAGAAGCTATATAGCCAGTTTTGAAGCAGACAACAGGCTGGAAAGAAATACGGTACTGGTGTAGATGTTGTGAGGAAATGCTAAATGTTAATTTGTGTATAGCCCAAGAGTACAGGACTGCACTCACGGACTCTGCGCTTCTCTAGACTCGTTCGGCATGGTACACACACAGGTTATCTGGAGGTTCTTCCAAAATGATCAGGAACCCGGTCAAAATCAAGTAGAGAACATACTTTCAGCAGGCAGCCATGTTCGTCTGCAGTAGAACACCTGGATTCAAGCCCAGGAGCACCTTAAAGACCCCACAAGATTTTCAGGGGGAGCTTTGGACTCTCAAAAGCTCATAATCTGAACATCTGGTTGACCTATAGGTGCCACTGCACTCGAACCTAGCTGCTCTACAGACCACACAGCACGTAGGCTCCACGGATACATTATGCTGAATGCACGGAGAAGAGCGGAACCTGTGGGCAGGATCCCACTGTGTTGTGAACAAGCACTGGATATACACCAACACGCTTGTTAGAATCTTTCTTTCGCCAGACATCACAGTCACCTTCCACAGATAAACCGCTATTCGGCAGATGATCATATACCAAAACAAGGAAGAAAACCTTCCTGCCCCTTTCTCACAAGAACTCGTGGACACTCGATGGAATCACTGAGCAGTCAGGTTATAACGGATAAAAGGAAGTCCTTCTTCACCCAAAGAGTGATTAACATGTGGAATTCACTACCACAGGAGGTGGTGGCGGCTACAAGCATGGACGGCTTCAAGAGGGAATTGGATAAGCACATGGAGCAGAGGTCCATCAGTGGCTATTAGCCACAAGGCACAGATAGGAACTCACAGGCTGGGGCAGGTGATGCACTGTATTCTTGGTGCTTGGGGGGGGGGGAGCAACAGTGGGAGGGCTTCTAGTGCCCTGGCCCCACTGCTGGACCGCCTGATGGCACCTGGTATTTTTGGCCACTGTGTGACAAAGTGTTGGACTGGATGGGCCATTGGCCTAATCCAACACTGGCTTCTGTTATGTTCTTATGTTCAAAGTGACGAAGAATACGATAAGCAGCTAGGAAGGGTCTCCTATCCTCAACCTATCTTCGTGAAGCTGCCGTTGCCTTCTCAGTCTGATGTGCGCGGGGACCCCAGCAGCTGTCAAGCCTTCATGGCAACGTGCGGGGACCGCCCAAGTGGGTTTCGATCCATCACTTTGGCTAACCCAGCAGCTGTCAAGCCTTCATGGCAACTTCTACAGTGATAGACAACATGCTCTTTCTCAGGCAACCAGCTCAGGGTGGGGGCAGAGAGCACAAAATAGCCCTGGCTTTGAGAACCCCCCCCCCCCCAGCGTGATGTGAGCAGACCTTGAAGTGCTCAGGGGGTGGGTAAAGAATGAGATGACATCACACATGCTAAGTAGGTATTATTTATTAAGGCTTGTATTCTCCTAGAGGAAAAAAAAAGTTAAATCCGGTGCTGTCCGTTACTCCTTACACCATAAGTAACAGTCCAGAGACAAAGCTATATATTCTAAATACAAGTCTAAATGATACATCTTAAATTTCATTTAAATTGGAGGTCCTTTTTTTTTTTGAGTAAATAAGTTTTCAAGAAGATATTTGCTTTCTAAGAATAAGTAAAAGATCCTCTACGATACACGTGCAAACTTCGGTGTGCTAGAGAGACAGGCATGAGCACCAAAGAATTCATGCTTAATTTTTTGAAAACTCCGATCGGTGGCTGGTTCCTCAAAACAGCTCCCTCATTCCACAGAAACATGACAGCAAATCCCATTTCTTAAAACAGTAGGCTTTTTTTTTTTTACTCATCCAACAGGAAAAAAAATTTACACACATTGTCAACTTTAAACATCTGAAGCATAATCCATCATGTGTGTCTGTACTAAGATTCTATATTAAAGCTCACCATTATTGGTATAAAATTCCAAATGGCATTTTCGAGAAGTGGAAAAGAGGGGGGGGAGTGTTTAACAGAACACTGAAAACCAGCCTAATGTAAAAAACCCACATTGCCAGAAACCCCTTGCAATGTTGACATTATTTAACCAATAAGCTACAAAGAAAATGAGGTGATGGGAGAGAGGGGAGAAAAAAATGTCTCACCTTTTGCAGTATGATACAGAGCAGGTGCTCCCAGAAGAGCACTGGTTCACCAAATAGGAAAAAGGGGGGGGGGGAGAGACTACTTTCAGACACTGTTAAGGCCACAACCCATGGGGAACATTTCTCATGAAAGCCCCACTGAGATGACTGAGAGTCAGGCAAGAGCACAATTGTGCGTTAGAGCAATTTTCATTTATGCAGCTTGCACGAGAAACGGCCCTGTGAATTATGCTTTTCTACAGGACAGCAAAAGGTGTACTTTCAGCAGTTAAAACAATAATCAACTGAACAGAGGAAAACTACTCAAAGTGATCTGAGCTTGCTGTATTAATGTCAAAATTCTAATACGTGCTTAGGGTTTTCTATAATTGAGCTTAAAAATGAAAGATTCAGGAGAAGGGTTTTTTTTTATACCATGAAGAATCAAAACAATCGTGGGAATGGTGAGACAAGAGGATCTGTAGTACATAGATACAAAATTAAGGTGAATTTCCAGATTAGAAAACATAATTTGTGCTGAAGTCTTTGGGAGACACTCATATTTTCAGAATATAGAATTATAATCATGAAAACTGTTTAACCAACTTAAAATTATTTTTAAAAAAACAGGTAACACCTTTATTCATGGATTCTACAGCATTTTACATAGAAAAGATACAAATGAACGCATATTCACCTGGGCAAAAAACAAAAACAAAAAATTTCCAATGTACTTAAAGATGCAACCATTGAATTTCCCCTGCACACACGCACACACACACAAAACGATATCGGAGCTGAAAGCTTTTCAGTCTTCTGATGCCAGAATACGGCACCAGAGTACTCTTTTTTTAAAAAGATTCGATTTTTCATAATCAAATTTTAATATCAGATATATATACACATATATATCTCAAGCTATATATGTCTATTCTTATTGTTTACTTCGATTCTGACGTTCCTGTAAAGAGAAAAATACACAGTTAGAATTCGGAACCAAAAAATGCAACACTGAAACACAAGCTTTAAAATACACAACCTTTTCAGAAGGCCAGCCCTATTTGTCTGCTGCAGGTAGAAAAAGGGGGCTTGTGGCATCTTTAAGACTGACAATACTGTGGTATAAGGTACTGTGGCTCAGTGGTAGAGCATCTACTTGGCATGCAGAAAGTCCCAAGTTCAATCCCCGGCATCTCCAGTGAAAAGCATCAGGCAGTAGGTGATGTATAAGAACTCAACTTGAGACTCCAGAAAGCTAAAGCCAGTTTGAGTAAACATTACAGACCTTGATGGACTGATGGTCTGATTCGGTATGAACCAGCTTCGTGTGTTATGGCACAAGAAATTTACTAGGTTTTAAGGCACAAGTGACTGTTACGGCCACTGCAGCATTCTGAAAGCAGTGAAGCAGGTCTTTACTGCAACCACCCAAAACGAGTCTTGTCCCCAACTTTTTAAGCATCCAAAGAAACTGTATACAGACAAGATGCCTTCCCGTGAAGCAATGGGAAGTCTTCATTAAGAATATCGATCAGGGTCCCAAAACTTTCTGAGCCTGTGGGCTCGTCTGGAGTTCTGACATGGCGTGGTGCCCGCGGCAACAAAACGGTTGCCACAAAAATGGCTGCTGCGGGAGCCGGAGCCAGACGCAAAATGATTACCACGGCTTAACTTCAGTAACACAGTGTAGATGAGAAGAAGAGTTGGTTTTCATACCCTGCTTTTCTCTACCTTAAGGAGTCTCAAAGCAGCTTACGATTGCCTTGCCTTTCCCCTCCCCCCACAACAGACACCCCGTGAGGCAGGTGGGGCTGAGAGACTTCTGAGAGAACTGGGAGTGGCCCAAGGTCACCCAGTAGGCTTCATCTTGGAGGAGTGGGGAATCGAACCCAGTTGTTGCCAGATTACAGAGTCCGCTACTCTCGACCACTACAACATTTAAAAAATATATCTGCATAGCTAATCAAATCATCAATAGTCAATCAGAAGCCTTGCTGGAAAAAAGCCCTACCTGGCCCCGGCCACTTCCTAGAAACCCCTGGCAGGCACTAAAAAAAGATGTTGCTAGACACCAGGGTGCCCACCAGGAGCACACTGGGGACCCCTGATATAGATACAGCCCTGGTTCCTCTTTCACCACTTTGCCTAATTAAATGTAATTCCACGCACTCTTGTTTCTCTAGTGTTCTGATAGTATTTGTCAATGTACAGCTCTCTGTAGCGCATTCCCTGACCTGTTAACTACAGGAGTAAAGGGAGAAGGAAGAGGATGGGGGATTGGATGCAAACTTCTTTAAAACTACCAACCCCCCCCCCCACAGCATACAAAGAGCGTGCTCTGCTAGTATTATGACACCATCCCCGCAACTAGCTCAGTGCGATAGATATATGAACCGGTGAGAGGACTAGGCTGGAAGCAGGATGCTCCTTTAGTGAGCACTGGCAGAGGAGATGGCACTGACTGCTAGCGAATGAGAAAATTCTGCTGCCATCTGACCAACACGTATCCCAAACTTTGTGGTCCTAAAGAGGCTCTTCTCCCAACCACACAAAGCTCAATGGGTGCTTAGAGCTACAACCAGGTTTGCTGCGGGATTTCTAATTTTCAGGAAAAAAGCACCCACAATGCTTTGCACAGAAAGACTATCCCAGCCACTGTTTTGGCTGAGGGAGTGAGAGGATTCTTCTTCCACAGGAGCTGGAAGGAGGCAGCAGCCTTCTAGCAGTTTAGCTGAAGGTGGCCTTCATGTCAGTGTGTTGCTGTCAGAAACCTTTCATAGGCATTTTCTCCCAGCAATGCACAAGCTTCTTTTTAAATCAGGACACAAATTTTGTTCTCGTTTACAACGCACTTAAGTCCCCTAATATTTACATAGGATCGCAAGAGAAATCCAGGGGAACGCAGCATGTGCCCACCCTACACTAATCTTGAAGCCACCGCCCTCGGTCTGCAAGACCTGAGCAAGGGTGTTAATGACGGGATGTTTGGGAGAACTTTAATTCTTAGGGCAACCATGAGCCGGAAGTGACTTGACAGCACTTAACAAGCACATACAGATGGGCTTTTGTTGGAATCCTCATTTTCTCCTTTTCAAAATAAAAGTTCACAAGTTTGCAATAAGTGGACAGATGTATTCCAAATGAGGCAGCAAATGTTAAGTCTTTCAACTTAATTTCTATATTCTGATTTTTCTAACATCTTCCTAAGATTCTCATTCGTGGGGCTGGATCCAGACTGAGCTGTTAATTTCCACTGAAATCCCTCTTCCAACTGCAAACTTCCATTATGTTGATCCTCAGGGTCCCTTACCCCCCCACACACACCATTTTCTGCAAATCGGTGGGAGGGGGAAGGCCAGAAAATTCCATCCACTGCCGAAAAAATTTAATCTGGACCCAATCCACAGTAATAATTAAGAGATTAAAAATACTGTTATTAACTGGAAATCGGCACTAGCCATGTCTATGAAAAGATATACAGATCACATGCAACTAATACACTAATTAAATGTGGCCCTTCAAGCTGACAAGCTATTCACAATCCAGCTGCGAGGAACATGTTCCACACTCTTCTTCAAGACTAAAAATTCCAACTGTAGAAGCTTAAACAAATAATATTCCTGAGAAGCAAGGTAAGGGTATAGTCAGGATCCAAAGGAATGTACCATTCATTCAATGCACTAAAGGGGATTTTCAATTGGTTTTTATTTATCACCAGCAGTCATCCCCCCCCCCAGCTGCATTATGGCAAACCACTTTCAAAGCAAGAGGGTGGGGGTCTCAAGAGCAGTAAGTGCGATGTGGCACTTGAACCAGCCTATTTATGGTGCTAGAGAGGCTGCTTCTCCCAAACATACCTTAAGCCGGGAAGCTACTGCAACCGTTCACGGACACTATAAATATGCACGCAGTGAAAAATCTGAATGCAAACTTTTTTAAATTGTAAGGGAGACTATGCAAAAGTTGTAACTCAAGGTAGCACTTTCACTTGACAGCAGCTTGTTGCTTCAGAAACAGGAACTGCTGCAGAGAAGACTACAAAAGCTGTGGAAATGCTGACCTTACACACATTACTGTTTCAGATTATGGCCCATAAATCTTACTATATCTGTCACCGGCACGTTTTAATTCAAGCGTCAGCATAAACCCATAATGCTGAATTTTTAAAAAGTATTTTGATGTGAACAAGTAGGGCATATTAGGCTTCATGGCTGAGCACCACTCTTAACAAAACCAAAGATAAATTGTGTATACCAGTTGGACAAAATTCTATAGCACATAGCATTTGACAAGCATAACTTCGGTTTTACAGTAAAGTGGAATAAAGTGCCTGGCAATTAAAAGAGAGCTGGTACTAGTACAAAGAGCTTCTGCAAACAAAGACTCCGTTTAAGGAGATAGTGCATCACCCTCTCCACAACAGGGCACTGTGAGACAGAGGCATTTCAAGTAACTCTGTTAAATGGAGGGGGTTAGATTCCATGCACTGAGAGAAATGAATGGAACACTCCTATCCCTCCCTTCATAAAAACATAAGATGAGCCCTGCTGGATCAGACCAATGGTCCATCTAGTCCAGCATCCTTTCTCACACAGTGGCCAATCCATTCCTCTGGATGGCCAACAACAGGGCACAGAGGCCAAGGCATTGCCCTGATGTTGCCGCTTGGCTCTGGGATTCAGAGGATTAGTACCTCTGAATGTGGAGGTTCCGCTCAGTCACCATAGCTGGTAGCCATTGGTAGACCTATCCTCCATGAATCTATCTAATTCCCTTTTAAAGCTGTTCATTCCCATGGCCTTCGCTACACCCTCTGGCAGCAAATTTCACATTTTAATCACTCTCTGTGCAAAGTAGTATTTCCTTTCATCAAAGCAGTATTCCCCTTTCACAGTTTGATGTAGCGGTTAGGAGCATGGAATCTAATCTGGGAGAACCGGGTTTGATGCCCCACTCCTCCACATGCAGCTGCTGGTGTGACCTTGAGTCAGTCACAGTTCTCTCAGAGCTGTTCTGGAAAGAGCAGTTCCTGAAAGAGCTCTCTCAGCCCCACCTACCTCATAGGGTGTCTGTTGTGGAAAGGGGAAGGGAAAGGAGACTGTAAGCTGCTCTGAGACTCCTTCAGGTAGTGAAGGGCAGGGTAGATAAGAACATAAGAGACGCCAATGTTGGATCAGGCCAAAGTCCCATCCAGTCCAACACTCTGTCACACAGTGGCCAAAAATACCAGGTGCCATCAGGAGGTCTCTTCTTCTTCTTGCTGCAACCTGCTATGCCCCACACACTCAGGAACAGCATTGGGAGAGGGGGCCACAGTGGGGGGATCAGTGAAAATCTCACATGAGATGTGCTGCTTCCACAAGTGGCACACTCACAAAATCCTGTTCCGCCAAAAAAACAAAAAAAAACCCCTCAGAGGTGTTTGCCTTAAATTCTTCCCGAGGAACAACAAATACCCATCACATTTCCAGGTATATCTCTAACTTATGGACTAGAAGCTTCCACCACTCCCCCCAAGTGAGTAAAATGGTTCTCAAAGATTCTGTTCAATCTACCCTTTTGCGCTGAAACAAGATTCCATGATATCACTGTGAGAAAGTAAGACTTCCAACCTTTAATTACCTAGACGGAGCTTTATTTCTTGCAACTGCCCCAACCCTAAGTCAAATGGATGCCAAACTAGGTTTGTGGCTACCTAGCGAAGGAGCAGAAAGGTTCATAATCTGACAAAAAGTAATGGAACAGAGCTAGACCCAGGAGATTGGGTGAGGTGGGCCTGTGTAAAAAAAAGTCTGCAAACCTGGATTTCCTCTAAAGCAGTTGCCCCTTTTTGGGTACTGAAAGCCTAGGAGAGGCAAATCTTCTAGCCCTCAGTGACTTCCTCAGATGGGGAGTGAAGACAATGAGAAAATATAAAAACGCCACACTAGTCACACTAAGAGATCCAAAAAATAAGGCTAAGGCCGATGGTGCAAAATGAAAGGGGGGGGGAATACACTTTATTACACAGTCAGAATCCCCCAAATTCCCGACATGTCTTGCCAACAGGCTTCTTCAAGGCAGGGGAATCTGTCGGTCTTTGCAATGTTTCTCCCAGAAGAGCACGATATCACCGTTGGCGAAACATGTATGGAACTTTGGGAATTAAGACTGAGTAACGAAAGGTATTTTTACTTTTATTTTGCACCCTCACCGAGTGAAGACAGCCTCAACGGCTGCGGAGAAACTACAGACACCTTGACAATTACAAGGACGCTTAGGCGGAGCCGTTGAAAAGAGTGCTGGGCCCAACACCAACCTTGCGGGCCAAGGCGTGATCTTGCTCCCTTGCTGGACCAAAGCTGAGGACATCCAAAGCATTACTTGCTCACAAGGTACACCCACAAGCCCAGGACCAAAGGACTTGGTGGGACCTTAGCTGTTCTCACCTCTACATCCTTTGTTTGAGTGGGACCTGGACTAAGTTTTCCAGCAATGGAAGGGAAGAGGTAAATTCCCACCAATTCTCTTTCTGCTGCAGACTCCGAATTTTGCCTCATGCCTGTCCGGAGGGTCGCCTGTCCCCACCCCCGGAGCAGTATTTCGGGGAGGCCAGTGGGCAGCATTGCGAGGAGGAGGAGGAGACAGGAAAGTTCACTTCCATTCCATGGACAGAATCCCATAAAACTATTTTCATTAACATTGTGTGTACTCCTTTAAGAATACTTGCAAATTTTGTTATCTAATAGTTCAGAGGTCTGAGTAACTTTAGTTTCCTGTTTTGCATAATCACCGGGCTTTGCACTGACAAGAGGCACGAATGGAAAACGACCACAGAGGCGACACTCGGACATGAAACAAATGGCAAGTTTGATTCAGGTGGGGTAGCCACGTTAGTCTGAAGCAGCAGAACAAAGTTTGAGTCCAGTGGCACCTTTAAGGCTAACAAAATTTTATTCAAGGCGTGGGCTTTCGTGTGCACGATGGACTCAAGCGTTGTTCAAATGGCAAACGTAATGATGTAAGATCGCAAACGTCATGAAATAGGAGGCTGACGGCCCTCCCCCATCCCCGCTGTCGACTGTGATTAGCTGTGGCATCTGAATTGGGGTGCCTTCACTAACTGGGGATAATTCCTTGCCAGTAACCACATTTCTCAGCAAACAATACCAGTCGATAATCCCAGTTCCTGGGGAAAAAATGACTAACCTCAGTCAGTGAAGGCAACCACATTTGGACATCAGAATTGGAGTTAGCGGAACACCTGTCTTCAATCTTGGCATGCGGCACAAGGGGAAGAGGAAGAGAGCACGTGAGCCCAACATTTAAGCCAGTTTGCGTACACTGAACAAACTAAGATTTATTCATTGTGTCTGATACTGGTGCCCTGACATGGATAGCCCAGGTTATCTCGATTTCAGAAGCTAAGCGGGATTTGTTCTGGTCAGTATTTGGAAGGGAGACCACCAGGGACGTCCAGAGTTGCTATGCAGAGGCAGGCGATGGCCAAACACCACTGAACGTCTCAACGGGGTCACTGTATGTCGGCTGCAACTCGACAGCACTTTCCACCACCTCCTGATACCCATCACTCAACTCTACCCTGCTAAAGGTAAAGGTTTCCCTTGCTCGAAAGCTAGATGAATCCGACTCTAGGGGGAGATGCTCATCTCCGTTTCCAAGCCGAAGAGCCAGTGCTGTCCAAAGACTTCACCGTGGTCATGTGGCTGGCATGACTAAATGCCGAGGCACGCAGAACGCTGTTAACCTTCCCACCGAAGTGGTACCTATTTATCTATCTGCAATTTCTTGCTTTCAAATTGCTAGGTTGGCAGGAGCTGGGGCCAGAGATGGGAGCTCACTCTGTCACGCGGCACACTCGGGTCTCAAACTGCCGAACTACAGACCTTCCGGTCTGCAGCTCAGCTAGCCTTTCCTTAATGATATTCTCTTGAAAATCCCAGCAACTGCGGGGTTATTTTCCAGAAATCATTAGTACCTCAATTCTCACTCTACCCATCATCTGATGCATTTCTTTAGAGCTACAGAAAAGAGCTACAGCTGCCATAAACACTGAGTTTTTTGGCATAGAGATAAATGAGCCAATAAGGCTGTCAGCATTATTACGCATAGTTCTGCCAGCACCAACAACACCCACCCCTACGAGAACACAGCTATTACAGCAAAGCTCCAGCATAACTCAATGTAACCCCACCAGCAAGCGCTTGCCGCTCTGAATTATGGATTAAGGATGTGCGCTATTTTGGAGTACAAAAAGAGCTGAAGTAATTAGTTACCTTTTGAATCTCTTACTCCCCTCCCCCCCACACACACCAGGGAACCCAGATTCCCCTCGTTTAACAAGACACTCTAAAGCTAGCTTACCTTCCGCACTACCTCCTCCTCTTCCTGGCGCTTTTCGTAATGAGAAAAGTCATCGAAGATGGAGGTTGTGTGCTTGTACGTCGCAATAATTTTAAGCACTTGTTTTGCTTTTTCTAAGGGCACCTCCTGAGTGTCGCGGGAGTTTGTAACTGGCTTGTTGTCATTGTTCTCCAGCCTGATGTGTCGCAGCTGGTTGTTGGGCACGTCCTTCACAAAGATCCACTTGACGTCGAACTTCCCCTTCCACTTGTCCTGAGACCAGACACCAGCGCTGGTACCATAGTCCACCGGCGACTTCATTTCTGCCACTCCGCAGAAATGTCCGCTGCCATTGACGCTGAAGAGCAAGTAGACGGGGCCTTTGCTGTTCATGGAGCGGAAAGCACTGTCCAGACGCTTGTTGCCGTGCTCTGTGCTACACCAGATGGAGTACTTGATCGAGCGGTGGATGTCGTCCTCCGAATAGCTCTTGATGATGAACACGCGTCCATTTTTAAGGTTCCACTCAAAGTCCTTGGGGTTGTAGCTGTGAGCGGCTTTCAGCTTTTCAAGAACAGGGTGGGACTCGCCGCCAGGGATGGAGTTCGCCGGGATACTCCCAGGTGAGTTACTCTCGTTGCCTGTCCCTCCGCTTTGGCCGAAAGCCGCATTTCTGTTACGGGGTGCCACCCACCGATTTTGGGGTGGGGGTGGCTGAGGGTTCTGATATGGCAGCTGGGTCAGCGGAGGCGGCTGAGCAGGAATAGGCTGGATGATCTGTGGCTGTGGGACTGACTGGGGAGATGGGATCTGCTGGGGAGTTGGAACTTTGGCCACTGGACCTTTGTTGTCCCAAGTACCTATATCCATATTATGCTTTATAGGCGGGGGAGGCAGAGCTCCTCCTATTACAGGCCCACTTTTTGTTTTCATCTTGGGTTGAGGTTTTGCAGGTTTGCTAGCAATAGCAGCCCAAGAGGTCGGCTTCGACACTGGCAAGTTTATACTTGAGCCACCGTTGCCAGATAAAGCACCTGTCATCCCGGCACTGTTGACCACAGAGCCTACTGTTTTCACAGCGGAGGCCGTGACATCCCCGCCAATCTTCAGCCCAACCATTCCCTGTTCGATGCTGTTCATCCCAGGAGCTTTATTCAAAGTATCGTTGTGAAATCCCGTCTGGCCGTCGACGATCGTCCCACCCAGAGAGCTGGGTGGGTAGCTGTAACTGCTCCCATAAGCTGAGTTTTGAGTCTGCTGCCCTTGGGACCCGCTTGTCCCCCAAGCTGAGAAAGCTGGGTTTTCGGGGAAAAAATTAAACCTGTGCTGGTAGATGTTGTTCCCCAGTCCCCCGGGCTGTCCAAAAACAGCATCGTGCATGAAGTGATGGTCGCCATTGCTCAGCTGTCCGTAGGTAGTGAGGTATGGGATTGGTGGGTCTCCTCCAGTGGACCACGGCGCTTCACTGAGAGAGTACGGGAAGCCAATAGAAGGCGGGTAATAACTGGATAAGTAAGGATCTGTCATTGATGGATAGCTGTTATTCTGTTAAAAAGGAAAAGAGATTTCAGATTTGGATAGTCACAGTGTGGAAGTGAAGTCCGCAGAAATGCTCCAGGAAAGTTTAAATCCCCTACA
The DNA here is from genome assembly GCF_001447785.1 of Gekko japonicus. NCBI lineage: Eukaryota > Metazoa > Chordata > Lepidosauria > Squamata > Gekkonidae > Gekko > Gekko japonicus. Next base: position 64,287 of record NW_015169811.1, on the reverse strand, counting down.
TTCTAGTGTTAATACTACCATAACAACCAAAATGCCTTCTGTTTTAAGTGTTGCATTGCCTTTTCCTTATATCTCTGCAACGCATATTTTATTGCCTTTTAAAAAAATGCAACCATGAAATCAAAGTACGGCTGGCAAAAAATAAAGGGTGTGTGTGTGTGCTGTAATCCTGATTTAAGGTACCTGTGGAATAAAATAAATTGACTCCACCTGTGAACGTACAGAGGGCAGACATGTGGGTGAACTGGGCCCAGACCGATTACAACACTTGTGAATCAACTGCCCAGAAAATCAGGAGTAAGTTGAGCATGCGGAAAAGACCCCATTCATCCTACACTCTCTCTACTCTTTAAGGTATCTCAGCTTTCTGACCTTAGAAATCTCTCCCAGATCATGCGCACAATGCCACCACCTTGGTTTTTAGTTTTGTATTTCCTCATAAAGCCTGTCTTACCTTTCACCTTTCCATAGCTCCCTTTCCTCTTAGGGTTGTCCAATCTTCTGCTGCATGTATTATGCTCTTAATCCCCTTTCTGCTCATTCTTTACATACTCTGACCTGAAAGTCCCTTTTGGGCGGTAGAGCTTTACCCACCAGTTTCTATTCTGCCACAACTTTTGGCATAATAATCAGAAGAGCAGTAATAATAATTATCAACATGTATATTACTGCTGCTTTAATGAGAAGGGACATTAAGGACATAATCAACAGTACACATCACACCATTTTTATACACTGGTTTTCCTGAAAAGGGTACACTCCCCAATGTAAACACTCAGTTCTTTCAGAATTACCTGGACAATATTAATCAGCATTTCAAAACTGGCATCATTGTTTTATTTCTTGCCACAGGATGCAGCAAGTGCAAAAAGCAAGCATGGATAATTCACAAGAAAGGACCAGTAATTCCTTCTGGCCTGGAGACATGCTTTTGTCCTCCAAAGCTACATTTTTATCATGCATCCAGTTTGCAGCTTACAAAGATTCGGTTAGAGGGGACCGTCACTGAAACTAGCAAATTGCTCTTTCCTGAAGTACTTCTGATCTCCTAAACATTCTCACATGATTTAAGTAAATCACTGTCTTGTGCAGAACATTTCCACACAGCATGATAAAGCAGCCCCTGCAGGTCATCTTTCTGAAGTTTGGCTTAAAAGTCGCATGACCCCAAAGATACCATTTATTTATTGCATTTTTAAAAATCCTGCTTTACAGCCGACAAGTGGCTCCCAAAGTAGCTTCCAGGTACAAAATCTGGAAAAGGGCGATAGGGAAGGGAGTCCCAGTAAGAGCTCCAGGCACAATGAAGGGGAGGCTTGGCTCCTTCCTCTTGCCCATGTGGTCTCAAAAATGGCAGCTAGTAATTAAGGCTTATCCCAGGCAGTTTACCAGTAACTTTTAATGGGATCAGCTATTTCTGGGAACTGAGGTTCCTGCAATAAAAAAGGTCTTATATGGGAAATATCAGATTTTCAATATTTCTCATGTCCTAAAACAAGCATCTATAATGTTATACAACAGCAACATCTAAGAGTTCCTTTTTTTAATTAAACAGGACCACGACGTAGTGTGAAGTAAGTGGCAATGTTTTAGAAACACTGTGATGCTACAGCCATGTACACAAGTAGGGCTTTCTACAGAAAGCAGACAGACTCATAGGTAGGCACTGGCCCCAACAACTGTCTGCAGAAACTGGATTCACAGTATTTGGAATTATTATGTCACACAGCATTGGGAGTAGAGCTATGTCTATGACCATCGTGGCACAGCTTTGACTGTTATGTTCATAGTGGATTTCTTCCAAGCCACTCTACCCACTTTCCTCTAAGGCATGAATTCACAGTATGGAAAAGAGGGCAAGACAGCACTGGTATCTGAAAGCTTCCACTGAGAATTACGGATAGTTATTTTCCAAGGGTAACTTTTGGGAAATATGAAATGGCAAGAATTCAGCTATGTCATTTGCTTTTGGACAGTCTATTAAAATACGCTAGGATAACTGGCGCTGCATGATGCTGAATATACCCAAGCTTAGACTCTAAAAATCAACACGAGTTTCGTTAAAAATGACCTCCCATGGAACATCAGAAATATGTATATAATATCAGCAAATGAATGAAATTGTTTAGTAACAAGCCTTTTTTTAAAAGAATGTTGACACTATCGTTGCAAAGGACCTTTACTGAAGCAGGACAGCCCATACATAGCCATTCCTAAGTATCTCCCGTATCATCTAGGTTATGTTGTATCTCTAGCAGAGAGTCGGAAGGATCAAATCATGATATCCCAAGGTGTTTGAAAGAGAAGGAATCCATGTAGCCAATATCAAAGGCAAGGAGGCTGGGCATACAGGCAAAATATGTCACACCACTATCCAACCCGACCAAGAACACAAGGTTTTCTAACCCTATGCAAAACAAGACAAAAGAGTGGAGAATTGCATAGCAGAGCATCACTCAAGAATCATGCTGTTTTGGATCCCAAGTTTTCCACAGAGAAGAGGCAGTGGTTGCACCACAATTTTCACCAATTCCCCTCTACAACTACAGAATTCCATGTTGAGGATCCACTAACTCTGGA
>NW_015169811.1:54191-61653 GCF_001447785.1 Gekko japonicus | reverse complement strand
GAAAGAGTTTTTTGGAGGGACGCTGTAAAAATACAGACATCCCCCCTTTCCTCCTGCCTTCCACAAGCAGAAAACTTTTTCTAAGATCCAAGTCTCTGTGTTTCTAATATAGTACTCTGCAAAGCTGTTACCAGCTCTTTAACCACGTATAGGATTACAAAAAGTGTGTGCCCACACAAAAGGGCTTATTTTAATTATAGAGGTTAGCATGATGCAAAGAAAACAGCTTGCCATGTCTATTAAAATCCCACTGGGTGGCCTCTGGCAAGCCAGTAGAGTTATGTGCACTCACCTCAAAGCTATGACCAGAATAAAAGGAGGTAAGAATTGTTAAGTACTTGGTAAACTGAAGCATTCAAATTAAAATTATCTGTATATGATCTAAATAAATGTGAATGAAAAAAGTCAACCTGGCTTCAGGTTTTGAATGATGGTTCAGTTACTAAAGTCCCCAAACATTCCATCAAGTGACTTACTGTTACTTGTGAAAACTACTTAGTTTTCAAATAGATATTGCTGTATAAAATCACAACAATGCCAGGGAATAAGACAGATTCATGAAGAACAGGTCTACAAGTGCTGGGAGGCATCATCAGGGGAAGGCCTCAGCTTCTATTGCCGTTGTTGACCTTCCAGAGCAACCAGCTGGCCACAGAGTGACACAGGATGCTGGATTAGATGATCTGTTCCAGCAGAGCTCTTCTTATGTTCACATCAAGACTGGATTGCTGTAACAAAGACCACATAGCTCTCCCCTCAAAGTCAACCTGGAGACACTCAGTGGTGGCGAACCTATGGCACGGGTGCCAGAGGTGGCACTCAGAGCCCACTCTGTGGGCACACGTGCCATCGCCCCAGCCAGGCCCAGACCATCATTAAAGTGTCGAATTCTCCGCCAAATAATTTTAAGTAAATGAAAGCATTTGGGATTGCTTTCCTTACTTTGTTTGGATCATCTTAAGTTAATGTATGAGTTGTTTTTTCTAAAGTAAAACCTCAGTATTCAGGTTAAATTGCCGTGTTGGCACTTTGCAATAAATAAGTGGGTTTTGGGTCACAGTTTGGGCACTCGGTCTCTAAAAGGTTCGCCATCACTGCACTAGCTGATGCAGAACACTGCAGTTTGGTTGTTACGAGAAGGTAGCTGAAGCGTGCATATTAAACCCATTCTGCAGTCACTTCACTGGCTGCCCATGAGCCACCAGGCATACTTCAAGGCATTGGCCATCACACAGAACCCTCATATCTACAGGACCACCACTCCTCTGATACTACACAACAAGTAACTTTGCTCACCTGAACAAGGCATCACACAGAACCCTCATATCTACAGGACCACCACTTCTCCTCTGATACTACACAAGTAACTTTGCTCACCTGAACAAGGCCCTCTGCAGGTACAAACCACTACCTATACACATACATTCTCCGTAGCGGCCCTCACCTTGTGGAATGGATTGTCTAAGGAGGACAGGAAATCTCCTACACTTCTGGCATTCCACAAACTATGTAGAACAGGAGGGCATTTTTAAGATGAAAAATAATAATAATAAAAAGGTGATAGGGCTATATTATAAAGAATGGTTCAAGAAATGAAAGAAGAAAACAGGTCTGTAGACTTTACTATTTGGTATGGCATGTGTTATCTGTTGCTGTATTCATTTTCTTGTTCTCAGTGCACTGTATTCCTCCTTACAAAATACCACTGATTGCTGGTTTAACAGGTCATGATAATATTTCAATACAATCAACAGGATGGGACATCCAGTTTAATATTTCAATACAATCAAGAGGATGAGACATCCAATAATCAAAGAAACCAACATGCTATCCCAACAATTCACTGGTTTTTTTGCAAACACAACTATGCAAGAATCAAGCAAACCCATCAACCATCAAACGAGAAGCATCCATTTCCGTGAATGATCCAAGATATGTTAGGCTGATTTACTGTAACGTTAGAAACACAATTTCCAACTTATGAGGAAAAGTACCCCTAATATGACTCAGCTGGTGCCCCTTCAGTAAATACATGATCTTATGATTAATCTCCAGTAAGTCTTTAGCTACAAAGCCCACCAATATTTGATACTATGGCTCATTCTCTTGGAAGCTTTTTGCCAACAGCTACATAGAAAGATTTTATGTTGTAGTCTGCAACTTCATCCATCAGTGGAACGGCTGTTGGATGCAACTCACTGTACCAAACATAAGCAGGACCTTCGACTAAGGAACTCCTAAGCTACAGAGACTGTGGGAGGGGTCAAATATATCAAAACATTTGAATCCTTACGGGATCATAAAAACAGAATGTTGCAATTTTTTTCCCCTCAACCCCTCTACGAGGGTTCAGAACAAAAAAAAATTTCCTCAACCCCTCTACGAGGGTTCAGAACAGTAAATGTCTTAGAGGGAAAATGGTCATCTGCTGAGGAAATGTTCATCTGTCATTTCTAGAGCCCAGTTGTGCCACATTTGGGGAACACTGCTTTATGTTTTACTTTGAAAGTGGACACTTATTGTTAAGTAAGAGCCATGCATCACCCTTAGCTTTAGCAGAAGCTGACTGTAGCCAAAAGATCCAGCATGGCATGAGGCAAATAATTTTTTCAGTGGAACAGCTGCATAAGAGTGGAGGGGGAAAAGGAATCATTGACAATTAGTTGGCACCTCACGGTATAACAGGAAGAATTCTCGTCCACACAAAAAAAGGTTAAGGCAAAAATGATGTGCAGAGTCAGGAGTTTTACATACGAGTTGTTAGCCTTCCAAAACAAGCAGCTTGCCTGGAATTACACTATGATCTCCACAACAGCATGGACACACATGACAAAATGGAATGCAACAGCCCGAAACAGAGCTTACATCAGCTACTTTGATATACATACTTTCATTTGTGGTTTTAGACAAATTATCAATTTGCCCTAGATGCTACCGTGCTGGTTCACCCCTCCCCCACCAGCTTTGGCAGTGTGCTCTGTGACACAAGCTTTTCTGGGACTTCTTGGGTTCTCTTCAATGATGCACTACTACGAAATTCTACTGAAATGCAAATTCCTATTAAGTAACAGTTCCTGGCCCTGAGATTCCCAAGCATTTTAGGACATTAAAAAGCTCAGTGTTAACTGCAAGAGGAATAACAGTGATCTTTACATCTGCAGCAGAAATGTACGAAAACACATTCTGAGTGATGTGGGGGTTGTGAGTGGGCATGCTAAATATTTTCGCCTCCACTATGTTCTAAAAAGGATCCTTTTTAAAATGGCAGAATTCCTTGATTTTCACCCCCCAAAAGCTCCTTTAAAAAAAAATGTTTCAGCTGTGTTGACTAACCTGATTTGACTGTCCAGAAAGGTAAGGCTCAAAATCGTTGTCGTGAACTGTATCCTTCTGGTGAAGTGAACCATTTTGCACTGAAACAAAGAATACTACTGTTGTAACATTGTACATTCTGAAGTTTTGGTGTGAAGCATATGCTAATGTGTAGCGATAGGATATATAAACAAATCTTCATCCTATGGCACTGCTAATTCTTGTTCAGAGGGATCAGATTTCAATATGATGGGGGGGGGATCCACATGCACTCAAATACGCCCCCGTTGCTTACAAAACTAGTTTGAATAACTGTCACCGAGCAGCCTCAAGCAGGTTTTTCAACAACCTGCAACATAGAAGAACAGGACTAATGCTCATACAGTGCATTCTTAACACTTGTATATCCTGTGAAGGAAAAGAGAGGGACTCAGCAGGCAAGAGGCTTTAATGGCTGCAAAGCCCTAAAGAGGTGAATAAAATACTAGCAGTGTGGTCATCAGTCTCTGGGTGCTGATATATCTAGTGGAAATCGTACACTTCCTGATAAGTGTTAGAAATACCTTCATTTAGCCTGGTCTAGCTTACATCCTGTACAGTGCCTCAAAAAGTACCAGTGTTCGTTAATTAGTAGTATCTGCAGTAAATCTGTCAAACTGTGGCCTAGAGAGCTGCTGGGATTCTTAAGATTAACAGGGGCTCCTCTATGAGATCATCATTACTAAGGTTAACTGAAAGCCTGCAACCTCGAGAGAATAGTTGGTATTAGGCAGTAGTAGAAGAGGAGATTGGATTTATACCCCGCCCTTCACTACCCAAGGGAGTCTCAGAGCGGTTTACAAACTCCTTTCCCTTCCCCTCCCCACAACAGACACCCTGTGAGGTAGGTGGGGCTGAGAGACCTCTTGACAGAAACTGCTCTTTTTCAAGAACAGCTGTGCCAGAACTATAACTTGCCCAAGGTCATCCAGCAGGTGCAAGCGGAGGAGTGGGGAATCAAACCTGGTTCTCCCAGATTAGAGTCCATGAATTTAACCACTACACCACTACACACAGGGAGACAGCAAGGGCTAGCAGGGACAATCAGTGCTCCACATAAACCCTACAATACTCTCAGATCACCAGACACTCTGCAATTAACTGAGTTCCCAATGCAAATATGCAGGGGTTCCTTTGCTGACCAGTTGATGTGGGAAAAGTTCTCTTAAGAGCATTTAAGAGCGCAAGAAAGTTTTCATAGTGCAAGCTACAATACTACATTTAAATGCTCAAAGATTAAGAAGTATTTATACATATAAAGATATCAGAGAAGCATGACTATGCTATGCTACGCTACATACATTTATACTTCATAAACCTACAAACATACATTTGACAAAAATAGGATGCCTTAGCCTAGTACAGTTAGAGTACTTTAAATAGCTCAATGTAACCTCAAGAAAGCCAAAAATATTCATACTTCCTGTTTGGTTTATTTACAGAAACTGCTTTGCTGTAAATCACCTGTTGGGGTGATCTAGAGCAAAAAGCTTTAATGTGAAGCACTCGAAGCATAATGTCAATGTTTAAATGCTATTAATGGCCATTTTCCAGAATACCTGTGATGCTAACCTATCTCAGCCACAGTAACTGTTAGGTTTGCTTAAACCTACTGAAATCACTCTGTTCTGGATTATGACAAGAGACACAAAGATAACTCTTTTAACTCTTACTCATGTAATCCGCTCTGAGCCCACTAGCGGGGAGAGCGGAATATAAGTCGAAATAAATAAATAAATAACTGACTGATTAAATGGCACAGTCCAGTGAAGGCTACTTATAGAAACTTCTCACTTGTTCACTGTGTTCTCTTCGCTGATGTACTTTAAACCCCTTTAAATAGTGAAAGTGAAAATTGCAGACACTGGCTTCCTACAGCAGGCAGCATGCATACTGTAACAGAGCATACAATCATTTGAGGCAACATGTCTTTGAAAATGTAAATAATATAGTTCTTGTGGGTTTGATGTACTGTTTTCCACTATGAAATATCAGGATGGGATGACCTATAAATATGAATAAAATAGTTTTCAAACATATAATGTGAATTGCAAGGACTGTTTGCTTTCTAAAACTATTTATATCAAGTGTTACAATGTTACATATGATCCTCTGCAACATCATGCACTCAGGGGAGTTTGCAAAAACAGTTTCGGTGGAAAAAGAGCAGTGATGTGTCAGCTCCCATGATCCATAATCCCACAGATACTCTGGTGATAGAAGAGGAAGTAGCCTAACTGCAAGATGAAGTTACCACTTAATTTTTTTCCCTTGGAAAGATGAGGCATGATACTGTTGCAAAATCAGGCATCTGTTGTTAAAACAAACTTTAAGATAATGCCTACACATATACACACACACAAAACAAAAGTGTGAAAAGGCAAACAGTCCTTGCAATTCACATTATATGTTTGAAAACTATTTGTGTTGTAGCCCACTGGAAATTTAGCCCATTCAACTCCAGGAGGCTTCAGGGAAACCACAACCAGGATCTTACTGCACATATTTATTAGAAGCTGTTTCATCACTGAGAGCCAGCTATTGCCACTTATGAACAAAGTCCATCTCTACTTCAGATTACTTTGAGATATATATGTTAGATTAGAATTTCCCTTACCTTTATTATCTTGTCCTTTCGGTCTCTGTCATACCATAACACATGATAAAAAAAAACAGAACAGATATTATTTGTCACTTGCTAAGCCCTTGAAATAAAGCAAACCTGCATTCTAATGTAAGCATATTGTAATTCATAAAATATAGTGCACACAATTCTACAGGAACAAGGACATCTTTTTTCTTCTTCTTTCAAAAGCATCCAGATTTAAATCAACCCAATTCCCAACCATTATTCCGTTTCCTGCCTTAAAAGCCCCTTGTCTGATCAGCCAATACTTATATGGAATGATCTCAGAATGACAAATTCTATACAGGAAGTCAAGGGCACGAACATGTACAGTGTCAGGGATTCTGAGGAATCAGTACAAAAAGAATATAACAAATATCAAAGTCTGTGAGATTTTTTAAAAAGGGAAACCACTACAGCTTCCAAAAGGGCCCTAGAGAAGGGACTGGGAACCTAAATGTTAAGTGAAAGAGTTCCAAGTTTGAATCTATCTGGTTTTCGATATTCTCATATCTTTCCATGCATAATATATTGCCTACAAATTTAAATTATCACAGGTGGTTGCTGATGTAAAGTTATGACGTGTTGGCTGAGGGGGTGATGGTGGTGGTTGTGATTCTCACTCCTGTATTTCTGCTGACTAGTGGTTCTATGTATTGTAGCTATGAGTTGTAATGCTTACTTTTTCAATGATTTTGTTTTAGTCTTGTAAGTGTTGCGGAAACGTGCTTTTATGATGCTGTATCTTTGTAAAAGGCAAAATAAACAATTTAAAATTCAAAAAAGAAAAAGAAAACAGAGCAGAGACCAAAAGAGAAGCATGTAACTTCTCAAAAAAAGACAGACAGTATGTGTACTAGATATATTCAAATAAGGCTGCCCTGTGAGAAAAAAGACCTCAAAGGAGAGAAAGAAGCTGACTGCTAGCAAGATCACCAGGATACCTAAACCTATAAAGGAAAGGGGAGGAGGATGACACCCCAAGTCTCAGACCAAGACAACAGTGGAGAGAGAGAAGGGCAACAAGGAAAGCAAATGCCCACATCTTGGCATTTAAGAAACAAGTAGAGAGTAAACAAGTTCCTGGGGAAATTAGTAAAGTCAGAGAAACTCCTCACACACAGAACCAGAAGCATCTTAAATCAGTGAGAAGTGGTTTCTGAAGGGAATGACACAAGAGGTACAGAGGGGGAAAAACCCAAATCTACTGTATGTGTGAAAGAAAAGTTAGTACCACAGCAGCTGGAGAATACCTAAAGAAAGGGCAGCTATGGAGAGGGAAAGGGAAATCACCGTCTCACCTCACTCATGAACTCTGCAGGAGGCCTTAGGCAAGCCATTCTCTGTCAGCCTCAGCTCCACCAAGCCTAGCACATGAGTAATAATCCTGGCTCACCTTACAGGGCTATTATAAGAACTACAGGAAAAAAATCAAGCCCTCTGAACAGTTTATAAATGGTTAACATTATTATTAAAGGGGGAAAG
>NW_015169811.1:52933-54141 GCF_001447785.1 Gekko japonicus | reverse complement strand
AAAAGAAGGCCAAAGAAAGAGAGGAGAGGCTTCTTCACAGAGAACAGACCCTTCCTAGCTCCCAGCAATGCTTTTCAGAGAGAAAAAAAATAATTGAAAGGAGGAAAGAACAATGTGGGGGGAGACATAGATCTCAGAGCAACCTAAGCTGGGAGCATACTATACAGGAAAACAGCCAGCATTTTAAAGAGAGACTGATACCAAAGTTGAAGACTGGAGTGCTATAGCCTGCATCTTCTAAAATCAAGAGCAACCTACACAAGACAGGGAGAGATTCCAGGAAAACTGTCTCACTCACACACTCACATCCAATAAAGAAAAAAAACAAACCATGCCAGCTAAACTAAGTAAGGAAGTAAAGACAGATAAGACCAGACACAGAGACACTGTGCTTGAGCTAAAGATAGATGCTGTACAGCTTCTGAAGTGGTGATAAGGCTGAGATGCTAAGTTTTGGAACACAAACGGGGAACATCCATGGAGAACAAAATGAAAATCTCCTTTCTCCAAGGGCCCACTACAAGAGCTAAGGGCCATTTCGCACACCACACAAGGCCAAACCCAAGTTTACCACACACAACAGTTTTTTCAGCTACTTAGGCCACACATACAGAGGGCATCACACAACTTTTTAAAGTGTGCTCTTGTACCAATCCAAGATGTGTCCTCTCCCATGTAAGGCAGCACTGAAAATAGCTCAGACATACTAAGGGGCAGATACCAGATGAAGAAAAAAAAAACCTAAACAGGGGAAGAGAGGGGGGGGGAAGGCACACTCGAATCCAACAGGCACCATCTGCAAAAGTGAGCGAAACAAATAACGAGAACACATGTACTGGGGAGGGAGAAAGAAGACGGACAGGTAGACATCCCCAGGTTCTTGTAGCCATGGAGAGCCTGAAGAAAATACAGACAGAGGAAGAGATCTGAGACGGGGGAGAGTGATTCGAGATGGGGGAGAGGAAGGCAAAGGAAGACCTAAGGAAGAAGGGAGTCGACTCCCTTGAGGGGGAAAGAGGCAGCTCAGACGAGCCTAATTCCTCTTCCCGTCCCTTCTCCCCATCCCCCCCACCACCACCACTTACCTGGGGGTCAACGCTGGTGGCAGACATCTCTCATGCGCCCTGGAAGGAGAAGGAAGAGGTGGGGAGGGGAGGAAGGGGGCGTGGCCAGGCACGAGAGCACAGGCGGTCGGGTGGGTGGGGGGA
>NW_015169811.1:43129-52314 GCF_001447785.1 Gekko japonicus | reverse complement strand
CAAGTCCGTCAGGGTTGTTGTTGTTGTTTTTTTGTTTTTAAGTTCCCGCCCAAACCGCCGTATTCGTTCGCTCGGCTGGGCGGTTGAGGGGTCGGCGCGTTGATTGACAGGAGGAGCGGGCGGGTGGGCCTTCGTGGCTCATCCAGAGCCAATAGGGAGACGGAACCGGCTGAGGGAAGGTGGGAGGGCCGATTAATTTTACCTCAGGCGCTGGTGGTCAATAGGGTCCGGTGGTCTCGAGCAGGGCGAGGTCTTCAGGCGGGAGTGCAACGGGTGCGGCCCGGAGATCCGGAGGGGAAACTTCACCGGTTGGGTTTCCCTGGAAGGGGCGGGAGGGAGGAGTAGAGAAAGCCGCCCCTTTCTTGGGCTGCTGCCCCGCCGAAGACGCCCGGAGGGTCAGTTCACAAGTCCGCGGCACAGAGGCTTTTCCTGGAAACGACGAGATGCGGCGGGACGGAGGAATAAATTTAGAACTGCGAAGAAGAAGAAGAAGAAGCTGTTTCCATTGTGGAGGAAGGAAAGCCACGGACTCTTGCGAGCCCTCCGCAAACGCACAGCCCTTGGAAACGAGAACGGCCAAGAAAGGGAAAAGTTAAAAGAGCCCAGCGGCACCTTTAAGACCAACAAAGTTGTATTCAGGGTGTGAGCTTTCGCCTGCACTGCACACTTCGTTGGACGATGAGATGCAATTACAGATCATAGCTGTATATATAGTTACTATATATAGTTGTTAAGTTAGCATGCAAGATCGTGAGGACGCTTTTTTAAAAAAAAGATCAAAAGAATGACAATGTCTCGAAAAACACAAAAAGCTCCACATCTGACAATAGCACCACAGATAAGATTAGGATTTCAACAGCCTATCCACATGCTAAAGAACCTCCTCAGGAAACAATCCATATACAAAAGCACCTCCTCAGGAAAGCTCCTCCATTAGCATGTTCACAGCCCGGGGAACTCCTACAAGATAATGACTCAGACCTACCCCATCTTCCCAAGTAGATATAAATTACCTGCCTACCTTTTTTCTCTCTTCTCACCATGACACAGAGAGTACTCCATCTTTCTGTGTTATACCTCTGAGGATGCCAGTCACAGCTACCGGTGAAATATCAGGTCCTACAATGCCAAGACCAGGGCCATACAACCCGGAAAATCTACAACAGTTAATGAACTCTGGCCCTGAAAGCCTTTGACAACATAATGACAAGTTTGTTCCTGGAAAGGGACTTAACAGGGATCTGGATGAAGATTGAGTCCAGCGGTACCTTTAAGACCAAAAAAGTTTTATTCACGGCCTAAGCTTTTGACTGCAAGTCCACTTCCTCAGATACAGCAGAACAGAATCCCTGAAACATTACTTATAGGGCGTGGGGGTTGTTGTTAGGAAAGGTCGTAAGGGCTGCAGTCACACAGGGCACTTTCACACAAACTAAATAACACTTTCAATCCACTTTGTGACTGGATTTTGCTGTGTGACATGGCAAAATCCACTTGCAAATGGTCACTGATGTGGATTGAAACAGCATTATTTAGCATGTGTGAGAACACCCACAGACTATATAATCCACTTTCAATGCACTTTCCAACTTAATTTTACTGTGCGAAATGGCAAAGTCCAGTTGGAAAGTGTGTTGAAAGAAGAAGAAGAGATTGGATTTATACCCCGCCCTTCACTCGGAAGTCTCAGAGCGGCTTACAAACTACTCCTTTCCTCTCCCCCAACAGACACCCTGTGCGGTAGGTGGGGCTGAGAGAGCTCTGACAGAAACTGCCCTTGAGAGAATAGCTCTGAAATAACTTATGACTGGCCCGAGGTCACACCAGCAGCTGCATGTGGAGGAGTGGGGAATCAAACCGGGTTCTCCCAGATTAGAATCCACGCACTTCACCACTACACCAAACTGTCTTTCTGGGTTTGTTTAGTGTGTGTGATCACAGAGTCAAGATGTATTAGTACTGGGTGAATATAGCTGAGACTGAATGGAAGAAAGATCTGTGAATGGCAGTAAATTAGCATACAAATACAAGAGTTAACGAACATGTGGGAATGAGGTTTGAGTCCAATGGCATCTACAAGTCAAATAAAGCTCAGTTCTGTGTATAAGTGAGAACTGAGAGACTTCCTATGTACACTCCTTCAGATTCATTGAAACAGATTTCCTCAAATATTACATATAGGTAGGGGGGATTCATGGCCAAGAAGAGCTAATTAGAGTCAAGATGCCTAAGTAAGAACAATGAACACAGCTAAGATTGGCATAACACATTTATTTATATTTACATTTATACCCCGCCCACCCTGTAAACAGGCTCTGGGCGGCTTACAGAAGACGGCCAACAAGCCGATACAAATAAAACAATAAAAATATTAAAATCCCTTAAAAACAATATTAACAATAAAGTGCTCGCTACATCAGAGTAACCTTAAGATGAATAGTTTGTGTCTGCATTCCTTCTGTCTTCGAGTCTTAAAATCAGTCCCACGGTCCAGATGTTTGCTGATGAGGCTCAGAGTGGGCCAGTCCGATATTCCGGATTGATGGTAACTGGTGGCGTTTCCTATTTGAAAGCCTGGTGGAAGAGCTCCGTCTTGCAGGCCCTGTGGAACTGAGAGGTCCCACAGGGCCCTGATCTCATCCAGGAGGTTGTTCCACCAGTAGGAAGCCGCCACCGAAAACGCCCTGGCCCTGGTAACGGCATACGGCAAGTCTCGCCTCCTTTGGGCCCGGTATAGATAGACGTTGTTGGGCCCCAGACCATAGGGCTCTCTGGAGCACAAATGGGAAAAGGCAGTCCCTCAGGTAAGCCGGACCCTGGCCATATAGGGCTTTAAAGGTAAGCACCAGCACCTTAAAGCGAATCTGGTAAGCAATTGGCAGCTAGTGCAGCAGCCTAAACACAGGCTGGATGTGCTCCCGACGCAGGAGGCCCATTAACAGCCTGGCCGCAGCATTCTGCACCAGCTGCAACTTCCAGATTTGGGACAAGGGCAGCCCCATTAGGTAAGACATGTAAATAGCAGTAAGTTGGTATACAGATAATAAAGGTATTATCAACAGATGTGGAAACTAAGTTTGAGTCCAGTGGCACCTTTAAGACCATCAAAGTTTGATTTCCGGATATAAGTGAGAACTGAGTGACTTAGCATGTATAATGAGATAAGAAGCCAACATTTCTGTTCAGTCCTGGGGGTTCCATTGTCCTGAGTGTTGTAATAACATCATGCAGCTACTTTGAGGTCCCCCACTGGGTGTCCTGGAAAGTTGAAGTGTTGTTCTACTGGACTCAAACTTTGTTCCCACATCTGTTGTTTATCCTCACAACAGCCCTGCAAGGTAGGTTAGACTGAGAAAGTGTTACTGGCCCAAGGTCTCCCAGCAAACTTCCATGACCTGAGTAGGGGTTTGAACCTGGGTCTTCCAGGTTCTAGTTTCATATTCTTAACCACTACACCACACTGACTCTCTGCCAGTTTAAGTGAGGTTACATTAAACAAGCTCTGAAGCATCCATGAAGGAAATAGTTTCCGCAAATTGCTGAGGATAAAGGAACACTTCCAAACATGCTGTTCTGAAGCACCTGCGGGGGGGGGGGTTAGTAATGCTCCAAAAATAATCCTCTTTCAAAAGTTTATCCTGATTATTATTGGGTGCTGCTTGGAGCAGGGCTGTCAAACATGTGGCTCGGGGCCAGATCAGGCCCCTGGAGGGCTTCTATCAGGCCCACAGTGGAACTGGCTGTCTTCTGCTTCTAGTTCTGCCGCTGCTGCATCATCATAGGTTTGCAGCTTAGCGATACACAGCTGAACAGCATACTCAAGATTGCAACAGCACAGACATTTTGACGCAATAATTCAGAGCAAGAGGTGTCAGTTATCAGACACTTAAATAAAATTTTGCAAGACTGCTAATGTTTTAAGTATGATTTTATTTTAAGTAAAAAAAAACCCTTTTGTGTTTGTGTCCTTTATAAAGTTTATATTTCTGCTACCTGGCATTACCTTTTATGACACACATGGCCCGGCCCAACAAGGTCTCATTTATGTCAGATCCGGCCCTCATGACGAATGAGTTCGACACCCCTGGCTTGGAGGGTTAACAGGGAAGGAGGAAGAGTTATTGCACTCTTGCCCTAACCGGGCTTTACATCTAGGTCCAGGGCTATTTTTGGGCAGGAACACACAGGAACTGAGTTCCGGTTGGCTCCCAAGTTGGCCACGCCCAGCAGGAACTCATTAGCATAATAGGCCACACCCAACAGCAGGAACTCATTCGGATTGGCTACATTAGGGGTGTGTGGCCTAACATGCAAAGGAGTTCCTGCTACAAAAAAGCCCTGGGTTTTGACAACAAACAAGGTAAACAGAATAACAAGCAAAAGATGGGTGTGGCTGGATAACCACACTTCTGGTAACATGGGGGTGTGGCCTAATGTGCTAATGAGCTGTGCTGTCAGGGGTGTGGCCCAATATGCTAATGAGTTCCTGTTGTTGGGTGTGGCCTATTATGCTAATGAGTTCCTGCTGGGCTTTTTCTACAAAAAGAGCCCTGTAAGGTGACTGTTATGGAAAACAAGATGTTGGACCAAATGGACCTTTAGTGTGTTCCAGTAAAGTTATTTCAGTGTTTCTGTGTTGTCAAAAACAAGGCCAGCATAAATGCCTGACTCCGAAGCATTCCAAACAAACTGACATGTTGAATGAAACTAGATGGTATTAATACGATGCCACACTGAATTCTCCAAGGAATCCACCTTCAGTGACTAAAACCATATTCTTCATCAGACTTGAATGAATCGAGTCCTAATAAGGGCGGGGCGGATTACAGCCGGTAAACAGAAGAACACTTTGCATGTGTTATCTGGAGAGTGAACTGCAGTCAGGAGGCTTCAACCAAAGGCAGATGCTTCCTTTGCTTTGACCATGGTCACAGGTGACTGTTCTCGTCACCCACCAGTCTCTTCACAGCAGGCCATGTTACATATTTGTCTGATTTAGGAGACACTTTTGTCCCCTGGTGACTCACATCATTCACAGCCTGTCAGAGACCGATGTGTTTGGCCTCACATGCTCAGAAGGGAAGAATGGGGAAACCACTGTTTTGCGCAGTGGAAAACAAAGTTTTTAGAATTAGGCTGGGGGAGGGGGCTCCGGCCATTTGTCTGCTTCCCTCTCTCAATGCCTCAAAATGTCCACCTGGAGCCAGAGGTCAGAGTAGGTGGCTTCTTGCAGGGTGGGAGGCTAATGATTCACAAGGCTGCTATGAAGCTCATTCTGGATTTGGCAAATCATGTAATAGATTTGACTGATAAATGGAGGAGAATTCAGCTTTAGAAGAACAATGATAATGTAGTTGTGTTTTTTCCTTCGGGTTCGTACGCTACTGAACACTCAACACACTGACATACAATTGGGCCAAAGTATCCTAATATTAGCTGTTGTAGATTTTCCAGGTTGTATGCCATGGTCTTGGCATTGTAGGACTTGACGTTTCGCCAGTAGCTGTGACTGGCATCCTCAGAGGTATAACACAGAAAGATGGAGTACTCTCTGTGTCAAGGTGAGAAGAAGAAAAAAGATAGGCAGGTAATTTATATCTACTCAGGAAGGCGGGGTAGGGCTGAGTCATATCTTGTAGGAGTTCCCCAGGCTGTGAATATGCCAACGGAGGAGTTTTCCTGAGGAGGTTCTTTTGTATATGGATTGTTTCCTGAGGAGGTTTCCTGTTTCCTGAGGAGGTTCTTTTGCATGTGGATTGGCTGTTGAAATCCTAATCTTATCTGTAGTGCTATTGTCAGATGCAGAGCCTTTTGTGTTTTTCAGGATAGGAAACCACGCCCTATTTATTTTTAAACTCTCTTCTTTCCTGTTGAAATTGTGTTTATGTTTATGAATTTCAATGGGTTGCCAGCCTCCAGGTGGAGCCTGGGGATCTCCCGCTTTTACAACTGATCTCCAGCTGACAGATATCAGCTCCCCTGGAGAAAATGGCTGCTTTGAAGGGTGGACTCTATGGCATTGTACCATGCTGAGGCCCCTCCCCTCCCCAAACCCCACCCTCTCCCGGATCCACCCGCAAAGTCTCCGGTTATTTTCCAACCCAGACCTGGCAACCCTAATGGCTTCCCTGTGTAATCTGACATGGTAATTGGATGTGTTGTCCAGCCTTTCAGTGTCTTGGAACAAAATACTGAGTTCTGTTTGAGTTAGGCTATGTTCAGCCACAGCTGATTTCCCCCCTAATGTTATATATCTGCATTCAAACAGAATTACTTGTGCATTCAGTGGGCTTTGCTCCTAGGAGGGTTCCCTCCTTCACTGGTTGATATCTTTTTGACCTTCCCCAGGATGCAGGCTGGCAAGCATACCGGGGAGCGAATGCCCATGACATAATGGCAGCTCTCTTGCAGAAAATATAAAAGCCAGCCAGTGATTCAGATCTGTCTGCGGGGCTAATTGGAACACAAAAATTTCTTGGAAGAGAGCAGGCAGAAAACAAAGAAGATGCGGCAGTCCTTATGGTTACAAGGTTAATATGTGTTATTTGTCCAAATAATCCTTGGTGCAGCTTGAGGTCATTTTGTACCTAGCCCGCTCTAACTGAATTAAGACTGTGATACGTGAACACACACATGAAGCGGCTTCTTCACCCAAAGAGTCATTAACACATGGGATTCACTGCCACAGGAGGTGGTGGCAGCTACAAGCATGGGCAGCTTCAAGAGGGAATTAGATAAGCACATGGAGCAGAGGTCCATCAGTGGCTGTTAGCCACAAGGTATAGATAGGGACTCTTGGGCAAGTGATGCTCTGTCATCTTGGTGCTTGGGGGGGAGTCAACAGTGGGAGGGCTCCTAGTGTCCTGGCCCCACTGCTGGACCTCCTGATGGCACCTGGTATTTTTGGCCACTGTCTGACAGAGTGTTGGACTCGATGGGCCATTGGCCTGATCCAACAGTGGCTTCTCTTATGTTGTTCTTATGTTCTGCCTTCTACTAAATCAGACCCTTCGGCCCATCAAGAGCAGTATTTGTCTACTCAGACTGGCACGGACTGTCCTAGGTCTCAGGTGGGTGTCTTTCACATAACCACCAGCTACCTGATCCTTTTAACGGGAGATGCTGAAAACTGAACCCGTGAACTTCTGCATGCCAAGTAAAGGCTTTTCGATTGAGCCACAGCCCCTCGTTCTGTTGTAATATTGTACTATGTTTTAGACTTTCTATTATATTCATCAATAACTTTGCTTTATTCCCCCTCCCCCGCCCAGTTGTTTTTTGTGTGTTTTCACTGAAGAATTCTGCTCAGTAGCTTTGGGTGTCAGTTTCTCCTAATCAAGATATGACTCCATTGCTGCTTTTGGATTTTGTTCACAGGTTCAGAGCTCTCTTCCTGGTAAATCTATGGCAAGGGGGTGAGGTTCAAGTGAAAGGGAACTCCAACACCAGGCACTTTCTCAGCAGGCAAAACTTTCAGAGGCTGAATGAAACCTCCGTGAGGAAGGAATGGCGACACATGCTAAATGCAGTTTCAATCCTCTTCAGTGACCATTTGCAAGTGGATTTTGCTATTTCACACAGTCGAATCCAGTTGCAAAGTGCATTGAAAGTTGATTGAAAGTGAATTATTTAGTATGTGTGTGAAAGTGTGAGTTGTGTCTAAAAACCAGGTTAAAAACTGCTTGCAGCTTTAAAAGGAGGAGTACCTGCTGAAGGTTGTTAATTGCTTGGGTGGAGCTGGGGTCTTAAAAGTGGACCATAAACAGCTGTCCTGCATATGTGTGTGGTTGACTAGCAGTGGGATGGTTCTATAGCTGTTTAATTCTAGGTAAGCAAGTGCTTAGAAATTAGTTCTGTGGAGATACGCTGGCTGTGTATAGGAAGTTTTGTACAGTGTACTGAAGTTAATTCTGGGATTTGTTGAGCTGTTAAGAGCCAGTTTGGTGGAATGGTTAAGTGCCCGGACTCTAATCTGGGAGAATGGGGTTTGATTCCCTACTCCTCCACATACAGCTGCTGGATGACCTTGGGCAAGCCATAGTTCTGTCAGAGCTGTTCTTGAAAGAGCAGTTCTTGAAAGAGCTCTCTCAGGCCCACCTACCTCACAGGGTGTCTGTTGTGGGGAAGGGAAGGGAGTTGTAAGTTGCTCTGAGACTCTAAGTGAAGGGTGGGGTATAAATCCAATCTCTTCTTCTTGTTTGGAGAGTGTTGTGATTGTGGAATACTGCAGTTTTCTTACATGGGTTTAATAGAGAGGGAAGGTAATGGTGTATGTAGATCTTCCTTTGGCTTCTGGGACCCTGGGAAAGCTCTGCGTTAAATGCTTTATTAAATGAAGTTCTGCCTGAAGATGTAAGGTTGTTAAAGGATTCATAACATTGGAGGTGGGGGTTGCACTTTACTTGGATGTGAAAGAGGAAATGGAAATCCCTGTGTAGAAGTGGGCTGCTATTTACTTCTGTGTCTTGAAAAGTTTCAGCTGTCCCCGTTTCACACATTAAGCCTTTGTTAAAGGATCTGGATACTTTTCTCCAGGCTGGTTGGCTGTCCTACTAAATGAGACTTATTCCTGAGCAAATTTAAGAACTTGTTTTACAAGGGTTCAGGGCACTGCAGAATTTTAATAAGGGTCTCAAGCTATTGGTAGATGGAGTGCAGAACCTCCCTATTTTTCCACCCTGGCAGGAGTTTTGTATGGGAGCAAATCAGTCTTTCCATCTGTTCTCCTGCTTCTTCACCCAAAGAGTAATTAACACATTGTAATGAGGCTGGAGTGGCTCAGTGGTTAAGATGTTGAACTACAGACTGGAAGGTTGGTAGTTCAGCAGTTCGAGACCCGAGTGCTGCATGACGGTGTGAGCTCCCGTCTCTGGCCCCAGCTCCTGCCAGCCTAGCCGTTCGAAAGCAAGCAATTGCAAGTAGATAAATAGGTACCGCTTTGGTGGGAAGGAGACAGCGTTCCGTGCGCCTCACCATCTAGTCATGCCGGCAACATGACCACGGAAACATCCTTGGACAGCACTGGCTCTTCGGCTTGGAAACGGAGATGGGCAGCGCAACCCTAGAGTGGGATTCGACTGGCTTTCGAGCAAGGGAAACCTTTACCTTTAATGCAGATGAAGAGATATGATGATTTTAATCTAGAATATTCATGTATTCCTATTACACTAGGTTTATAGGTTTTA
>NW_015169811.1:36464-40468 GCF_001447785.1 Gekko japonicus | reverse complement strand
TTGAACTGGAGTTTTTAAAAGACCAAATTGAATGTCAGACGACAGCTTGGCTATTAGAAAGAGCTGCTTTCTTTCCTTTTTGTTTACCCCTGAATATCTTGTTTCCTTGGATGAAGTATTAGAATCCAGTAATTTCAGTAACTTGAAACACAGTGGCCATGCAAGCTTTCTGTTCACGTTGCTGCGGTGACTCAAGTTGAGCGGTGGCTCAAGTGGTTAAGATGCTGAACTGCAGGCTGTGGAAGGTCGGTAGTTCAGCAGTTCGAGACCCGAGTGTGCCGCATGACGGAGTGAGCTCCCGTCTCTAGTTCCAGCTCCTGCCAACCTAGCAGTTCGAAAGCAAGAAATTGCAAGTAGATAAATAGGGACCACTTCGGTGGGAAGGTAACAGCGTTCCGTGCGCCTTGGTGTTTAGTCATGCCAGCCACATGACCACGGAAACGTCTTCGGACAGCGCTGGCTCTTCGGCTTGGACACGGAGATGAGCACCGCAACCCTAGAGTCGGATTCGACTGGCTTTTGAGCAAGGGAGACCTTTACCTTTACCTAATTTTAGTAACTTGAAACACAGTGGCCATGCAAGCTTTCTGTTCACGTTCTAGCTCAGAGGTGGCCAAACTGTGGCTCAGGAGCCACATGCGACTTGTTCACGCATATTGTGTGGCTCCTGGCAGGGCGGCTGGGGAAGCGAAGGGGAGGCAGGCCTCCCCAATCGGTCTTCCCTTCCCCAGCCAGTGTTCCCCTCCCTGGGTAGGCTTGAGGTGGGAGGGAGCAGAGAAAGAAAGCAATGCGTTCTGAAAGCCCCCCCCCCAAGCCTACAAATATCATTGGACAAATAAAATACCATTATCAATATCTATTTTTACCCCTTTTGGTTTTATTTCTGGCAGTTTCATTTAATGTTAATAAAAAGCAAATGCTCCTGTTTTTCAATCAAAACATATCTGTAATGTTTGTCCATGTCATGCGGCACTCAAACATCTGACATTTATTGTATGTGGCTCTTCCGTTAAGCAAGTTTGACCACCCCTGTTCTAGCTAAGCTTGCTTGGATACTTAGCAATGCTTAATTCCATACCTATGCTGTTCTTCATATCTTTTCTCTGCTAGTATTTTTCCTTTTTATAGTAGCACTGCTGTATGGTATCTGTGTTGCATAATATACTGAGATTGTTCCTCATCTGGAGCTAGATTCGAGTCCCGTAACACCTCAGACTGACAAGATTTCTGAAGTTTAAGCTCCGTGCACCTCAGAGTCCAGCCATGCCGGCCACATGACCACGGAGATGTCTTTGGACAGCACTGGCTCTTTGGCTTGGAAACGGAGATGAGCACCGCCCCTATAGTCGGATTCAATTGGCTTTCAAGCAAAGGAAACCTTTAAGATGTTACAGGACTTGAATCGAGCTCTTCAACTGCAGGCCAACACAGCTACCCTCTGAAAATTCCTCTTTTAAGAAGAAGAGATTGGATTTATACCCCGCCCTTCCCTACCCAAAGGAGTTTCAGAGCGGCTGGAAATCTCCTTTCCCTTCCCCTCCCCACAACAGACACCCTGTGAGATAGGTGGGGCCGAGAGAGCTCTTCTGAGAACTGCCCTTGAGAGAACAGCTCTGAGAGAACTTGTGACTGACCCAAGGTCACACCAGCAGCTGCATCTGGTGGAGTGGGGAATCAAACCGGATTCTCCCAGATTAGAGTCCGCGCTCCTAACCACTACACCAAACCACTAACTGACTCATCCTTTGGTTTGTGCATTTCTCTCTGTTTAAGGTTGATTTTTAATTGCATTAAAACAGCAAGAGCTACGTTTGAACATGTAGCATATGGGGTGGTGGTGGTCAGGGTCTGTCTCAAGTCTTACTCAAACTGGCCTTTAAGTGAGGCAAGACAAACACCTTCTACATTACCTAGAAGCGACAGAGGACAGGACTGACTCTTCTCTGCTATCTGTTCAGTATTCAGTATCCCATGTGATGACTGCGTTTTGTCCTGCATTCTTGTAAAAACTTTGTTGCCAGATTCCGGTGGTGGTGGTGAAAAAAATAAAAGCACATTTGGGCTTCTCTGTGATCCAGTGTGACAATCCTTTCTCTTCCCTGTCTAGGCACAAGAAGAACTGAGCAGAAAAGCAGCGATTGTCCTGCGGCAGCGACAATAGTCATCAGCTGGCCATAGAAAAAACAGAAACCTGTTTTGTCCGCTGTTCAGAAGCCTGTTGGCTATTGAGTTGCAAAGCTTTCCAGAACACGCCGTAGGCAGAGCCAACGGGGGCCAAAGGATGCAGGCTGACAGCATGAGGGATCGTCTCATTGCGACGGGAACCCTATTAGCTGCCCGTGTGTTGACTGATCTCCTCTCTAGGAGCTTGGAAATGGGGGATAACGCCTCTTCAGAGACTGGTGGGAGCGGGCGCCCACCTCTATATGAGTCCAGGATGAGGTCAGAAGAGATGCGGTTGAGGACGTTCAGGTGTTGGCCAGCCACCGCCGCCGTTTCTCCAGCCGACCTGGCCGCAGCCGGCTTCTTCTTCGTGGGCCCCGGCGACCGAGTAGAGTGCTTCTGCTGTGGCGGGGTGTTGTACGAGTGGCTCCCGGAGGACGACCCCATGAGAGAGCACAAGAAGTTCTTCCCTGGGTGCCCTTTCATCCGGGGCAAGTTTGTGGGAGGCCAGTGGGGACCCCCCGACAGGGAGCTCTGGGACTGCGTGGATGGACAGTTTCTTGGCATGCTGCAAAGTCTGGGCATGGAAGAGCCCCTCCTAGACAACTCACCGGAATATCCCGAGATGGAGATGGAAGGCGATCGGCTGGGGACATTTGAAACCTGGCCCACCTACGCTCAGGTGTCGCCAGAGCTATTGGCCAGAGCGGGCTTCTTTTACACAGGTGAGAATTGTGTTTCCGTATTGGACGACCAAACGTTTTGACTTCCATCAAACCCCAGCCTAGATGCCACCGTTTGTTTGTTCGTTTACTTCAGTTCTGCCTCACCTTTCTCCCAAGTGGGGAGGGACCCAAAGAGTTCTCCTCTCCACTTTATGCTCACAACAGCAACCCTGTAAAGTAGGTGTTCTGTATTGAGCCTGAACCGTACTTGGTAACTGACTAAGCTTGGGCATCAGAACAATAGATAGCGTGGATCCTGGAAGGGACCTATAGATTAGGAGTTGTGGTGTAAATATCCTATCATGGGGAGTGTGTGTGTGGGGGGTGGGGTGTTTTGCATGCATATAAGTGGGGGCCCAGCCCTGCTAGAGTTCTCTTAGAGTTAAGCTGAAATCACTAATAAACTACGAGTTGATCACTGTACGCGTCTCGAACCCAGTGCATTATAGTAGGCCAGACAGACAGTGTGTGAGTGGCTCAAGATCATAGAATCACAGAGTAGGAAGGGACCTCCAGGGTCATCTAGTCCAACCCCCTGCCCCATGCAGGAAATTCACAAGTACCTCCCACCCCCACCTCCAGTGACCCCTGCTCTATGCCTAGAAGAGGGCAAAACAAACAAATGAACCCTCTCAAGGATCCCCGGGCAAACTGGCCTGGAGAACTATTGCTTCCTGACCCCAAAGTGGTGATCGGCATTTCCCTGGGCATGAAAGAAAGGGAAGATCACCCAACAAGCTTCCATTCTGCTCTATGCCTAGAAGAGGGCAAAACAAGCAAACGAACCCTCTCAAGGATCCGCGGGCAAACTGGCCTGGAGAACAATTGCTTCCTGACCCCAAAGTGGCGATCGGCATTTCCCTGGGCATGAAAGAAAGGGAAGATCACCCAACAAGCTTCCATGGCAGAGGGGGGATTCGAACCTGGGTCTCCCGGTCCTACTTTCTAACCACTACACCATGCTGCAGGCCCGAGACTAGGGCTGGTGTGTGTGTGTGTTATAGGCCATCAAGTTGCTTCGGACTGATGGCAGCCCTGTGAAATAACAATCCCCTGGGTTCAAATCCCAACCCTGTGTCAAGGTCACTGGGTGACCCTGGGGCACTTGCTGTCTCA
>NW_015169811.1:32439-32545 GCF_001447785.1 Gekko japonicus | reverse complement strand
AGGGAGCCTTGGTCCACACGGGTTATCTGCTCTAGGTTGAATGTTCTTGGGAAGTGGGTTTTCTCCCTGCTTTCCTGCAACATCATGGTGCATTCATGCACCTCCT
>NW_015169811.1:32235-32369 GCF_001447785.1 Gekko japonicus | reverse complement strand
TGGGGAAGCGTGGATTTTTCCCTGCCCGCGTAGCAGCCGTTTCCTTGAAAACTGTCCCCGCGGTGGCGATTTTCCTCATCCGTTTTCATGTTTTAATTTGCACGAGAGCATCATTATACCAGCTCTCTGAATTC
>NW_015169811.1:27218-32067 GCF_001447785.1 Gekko japonicus | reverse complement strand
CGCTATAACAATGTTTCTCGTCCTTACTTTTTAAAAAGAAATTGCAAAATCCGGGGGGGGGGGGGTCCAGGGGAAGAGGAGCTCTGCTGGAGTAACTGGGGCAGGGAAACTGTGAGGAAACCTGCCATCTGGAAGACATTGCACTTAATTAGCAGGAGAAGGAGGAGGAGAAGGAGGAGGAGAGGAGGGAGAAGGAGGGAGAGGAGGGAGAAGGGGAAGGAGGAGGAGGGGGAGAAGGAGGAGGAGGAGAAGGAGGAGGAGAAGAAGTTTCTTACCTCACGTTTCTCTAAAGAAGAAGAGATTGGATATATACCCTGTAGCGGAAAAGCCTGTAAAGGCCTCATCGCTAGGAAAGCCATTGCTAAGGGCAGTCACATACTCAAAACAGTCGATTTCCAAGGAGAGGGAGGGGGAGAGAAGCCTCCTCGTCTTTGGTAAGTCCACTCTATGTGCATGAACAGAAAGGGATGTTGTATTTTTGGGGGGATTTAAGGATCCCCCATATAGTTTCTTCAACATTTTAGATTTTTCTGCAAGCCTGGGGACTGCCCCAAATATGCTGAAAGTTCTGTTCCCCCCCATCTACCCCAGATCTGTGGAAATAAGTATCCACACACCCTTGGCTATTAGATATATAGATAACTCAGCTAAGGATGACACCATTAATCTTTGTTGTTGTTGTTCAGTCGCACAGTCGAGTCCGACTCTTCGCGACCCCATGGACCAGATCCCGCCAGGCTTTCCTGTCTTCTGCCGTCCTCTGAAGTTGGCTCAATTTCATGTTTGTTGCATCTATGACACTGTCTAACCATCTAATCATTTGCTGTCCCTGTCTTCTTTGACCTTCAATCTTAATCTTAGCTCTTCACAAACAGTGAGGTATGCCAGCCTCCAGGTGGGACCTGGGGATCCCCCAAAATTAAAGCTCATCTCCAAACTACAGAGATCAGTTCCCCTGGAGAAAAGGGATGCTTTGGAGGATGGACTGTATGGCACTGTGTAGCCTACTGGGGTCCATGTCCTCCCCAGGTTCCACCCCCAATCCCCTACCAGTGGCCAGGAGGGACCTGGCAACCCTAGTCCTTGATGGAACTACCCTATACCAGAGCAGGCTCCTGGTGGGGCTTGGAGATCTCCTGGAATGACATCAGCCAGCTTGGCGGAGTGGTTAACAGCAGCAGACTCTGATCTGGAAACGCGGGTTTGATCCCCCACTCCTCCACATGCAGCCAGCTGGGTGACCTTGGGTCAGTCGCAAGTTCTCTCAGAGCTGTTCTCTCAAGGGCAGTTCCCGAGAGAGCTCTCTCAGCCCCACCTACCTCACAGGGTGTCTGTTGTGGGGAGGGGAAGGAGATTGTAAACTGCTCTGAGACTCCTTTGGGTAGTGAAGGCCGGGGTATAAACCCAATCTCCTCCACTCCTCTCTTCCTGTGGGAAGAGGGGCTCAGAGAGGGGAATGTCAATTTGGGGAAATGGCACAGATGGTAGGTGTATATAAAAAAACATGCCGGAGACTCTAATCACAGGCTTCCTGTGTCGTCATTTCAAGCTTAGCCCAGGGTCATTCCAGGTGCTGTCACAATCACCCCCAAGACCTGGAGGCCCACTGTGGTGCAGTGGTTAGTGTCCAGCTAGGATCTGGGAGACTCAGGCTCAGATTCCTTCCCTGCCAGTGAAGGCTCGCTGGGGGACCTTGGGCCAGTCACACAGGAGGTGATACCAGTTTGGTGTAGTGGTTAAGTGCGCGGACTCTAATCTGGGAGAACCGGGTTTGATTCCCCACTCCTCCACTTGCACCTGGCTGGATGACCTTGGGCAAGCCATAGTTCTGATAAGAGCTGTTCTCGAAAAAGAGCAGCTTCTCTCAGAGCTCTCTCAGCCCCACCTACCCCACAGGGTGTCTGTTGTGGGGAGGGGAAGGGAAAGGAGTCTGTAAGCCGCTCTGAGACACCTTTGGGGAGTGAAGGGCCGGGTATAAATCCAATCTCTTCTTCTTCTTCTACCCACTGTCATGACCCCCTGTGGGTTGCCACCTTCCTCTGCCACCACTCTGGACTTAGGGTCCCTTGGGAAGGCCCAGAGTACCCTCCGAAGCCCAACCAATATGCCCCTTTGAGTCGAGAAGTATAGGCATGATGACCAGGCAGAGAACATTAAATAAATGGTTTATTAATGCAGTAATGGGGCAAGGAAAACAAGACAAGGTGCTTAAAATATATAACAGTGTCTAAAGGCAAAAGAAACAAATCTAACGCGGCTACCTATTTCTCTTAACTGGTTACTATTCGAGGCCCGCAGCCTTTTATACCAGGCCTGTGCCTGAACTCACTCTGTCCCAAGTGAGGGATCTTTCTCTCAGACCAGACTGTCCTGTCAGCTTAACTCTGTTAGAGGAAAGAACGCAATTCCACCAGTTTAATTTTGTGAGAGAAAAAGAAAAAAGTTCCACAGCCCACAAAGTTCAAGTCACACAATCCCCTCATACAGTCCCTGGACACCGATGGGTTACAACAGTTGCTAAGCATTGTGGGGATTGTAGGCTTTCTGCTTTCCACTCCCACACAGGTCTCCTGGGCCTAGGCCTCACTAGGCCTCATCTCCCAGTCCTACACAGATCATGACACCCACCAACTCCAATGCCACAGTGAGGACACGGCGCCAGCTAAATCACTGTAGAGCATTGTCACCCTCATCAGTCAGTTGCTTGGGTGTGTGGGACGGGGAACTGGTCTAGCTCATTGACTCTTAACAGGGTTTTGTGACTAACTTGGGATGCCCCCCCACCCCCTTTTCAGGTGCAAATTCCTTCTGCAGTCCAGAGGGCGAGACTTCGTAAGCAGTGTCCAAGAATCTTACCTCAATGCTCCTGCGTCTTCAGTGAGTAGCTCTCTGTGTGAATCCGAATTTGCTGTGTGCGGTTGGGAAAGGTTCGGTTTTCTTTACCCTTCCATCAATGATGCGAATCTTGTGGTGATTTCAGGAGGAGACCTCGATTCAGGCTGAACAAGAGTCCTCAAGCTCTGAAGGTTGGTTTGTGTATAATTTGTGGCTTCCCCTCTTACTGCTGCAATCCAAGAAGCACCAGGTAGCTATACGTTTAATTCAAAGGCAGTCAGAGTTGCCTGCACTATTGTAGAAACTTCTAGGGTGGAGCTCTTTGAGAAGGGGCTGTGGCGCCATGTGGATTGTATGCAGATCATAGAATCACAGAATTACAGAGCTCGAAGGGGCCTTACAGGCCATCTAGTCCAGCCCTCTGCTCAATGCAGGATCAGCCTAGAGCAGGGGTGTCAAACATGCAGCCCGGGGGCCGAATCAGGCCCCCGGAGGGCTTCCATCAGGTCCACAGTGGAACTGGCCATCTCCTGCTTCCAGTTCTGCTGCTGCTGCTGCTGCATCATAGTTTGCTTCGCCAGTCTCTCTTATTCACTCAGCCATTTCATGTTTTAACCTGGGTCCTAGAGATTTCTGTGGTGAACGTCAATAAATCAAAAGTAGGTTTGCAGTTTGCAGGGCTAACGCTTTAAGCATGTTTTTATTTTAAGTAAAAAAACCCTTTGTGTTTGTGTCCTTTATAAAGTTTATATCTTTGCTACCTGGCATTACATTTTATGACACACATGGCCCGGCCCAACAAGGTCTCACTTATGTCAGATCCGGCCCTCATACCAAATGAGTTCGACACCCCTGGCCTAGAGCATCCTTCACGAGTGTTTGTCCAGCTGCTGCTTAAAGACTGCCAATGAGGGGGAGCTCACCATCTCCCTAGGCTGCTGATTCCACCGTTGAACAACTCTTCCTGTCAAAAAGTTTTTCCCTAAAATCCAGCCGGCACCTTCCCGCCCTTGATTTAAACCCATTCTTGTGAGTCCTATTCTCTGCTGCCCACAGGAACAGCTCCCTGCCCTCCTCTAAGTGACAGCCCTTCAAACACTTCAAGAGAGCCATCATATCCCCCCTCTCAACCTCCTCTTCTCCAGACTGAACATTCCCAAGTCCCTCAGCCTTTCCTCACAGGGCTTGATCTCCAGACCCCCGATCATCGTCGTCGCTCTCCTCTGCACCTGCTCCCTTCTGTCCACATCCTTTTAGAAGTGAGGCTACGAGGTTTGATCCTGCCATAGCATAGTGATCAGGAACGTCAGACTAGGACACTCCAGGAAACCAGACTGAAAATCCCCCACTGCACCACAAAAACTTGATGGGTGACCTTGGGCCCGTCACAATCTCGTAGCCTAACTTCCCTTGCAGGGTAGTGGTGAGGACAGAGTGGAGGTAGGGAGAGAACAATTCTAATAAACCACTTTGGGTTTATTAGGGAGGAAAAGCAGGATATAAATGTTGAAAATGAGCTTCAGTCCCTTGCATCTAACTGAGATCTTGGGGAATCACAGCCATTCTTGGCAGATGACGCTGGGTTAGGTGGCCATTGACTGGGGTTTGGGTTGCAACTGCTATAACAGTTGGTCTCCGGATTGCCAAAATCAGTTCCCCTGGAGAAAATTAGTGCTTTGGAGGGTGGATTCTATGGCATTATACCCTGCTGAGGTCCATCCCCTTCCCAAACCCCGGCCTCCATCCACCGCCACCCCAAATATCCAGGTATTTCCCAACCCAGAGCTGGGAACACTAATTGCGGTCAATAGAAAGAAGCACTATCCAGGGGTCATTTCCTGCAGGAGTGCACAGGAGTGGAGCTCCGGTAGTAAAGAGCCCAGGGGGCGGGCACATGCAACAAGCCCCGCCCCCTGCTCCCAGCAGCCCCAGGCCACAAGGAGCAAGAAGCAGCCCTCCTTCTTTCCCTTTCCCTCCTTATTTCCTTCTCTCCCTCTTTCTTTCCCTCTTTCCC
>NW_015169811.1:23388-27080 GCF_001447785.1 Gekko japonicus | reverse complement strand
CCTCTCCGTCCTCTGTGAGGGCATATCCGCACCTTCCCCCCCCCCATAGCTAGCAATCCAAAACAGCCCAGTGGCACCTTTAAGACCCAGTTTTATTCAGGTACAAGCTCTCCCTCCTCTATGAGGGCAGATCTGCACGTTCCTCCCCCCATAGCTAGCAATCCAAAAGTCCAGTGGCACCTTTAAGACCAAGTTTTATTCAGGTACAAGCTCTCCCTCCTCTGTGAGGGCAGATCTGCACGTCTCCCCCCCCCCAGCTAGCAATCCAAAACAGTCCAGTGGCACCTTTAAGACCAAGTTTTATTCAGGTACAAGCTCTCCCTCCTCTCTGAGGACAGATCTGCATGTTTCCCCCCCCCCCAATAGCTAGCAATCCAAAACAGTCCAGTGGAGCCTGAGCGGTGGGTGTTGCCTTCTGACACACTTCTGGTGATGTCCGGGGGTGTGGCATATGCAAATAAGTTATGCTAATGAGCTCCTGCACCTCTTTTTCTATGAAATGACCCCTGGACGGGGGAATGGGCGGAGATGACTAAAGCCGCATCAGGTAGTCTGCTTATTATTCCCTCCGATTCGGAAGCGGAGGAGGCAAAAGGTCTGGTCCGAAACACATTCAGATAACCCCCAGGGCAACGTCGTAATGCCTGTGAAGTCAACACTGAAGGGCCATAGAACAGTGCAGAAGCTCCAACCTAACCCGATGCACAAGGGAAGCGGGATGCAATGCAGAGGGAAGTTAACATTCCGGCGTGGCTCGCGGGGGGGAAAGCGGGGGAACACACGGGTGCAGAATCAGCCAGCAGATTGGGAGAAATGCATGCAGCAGTTGTGAAAATACCGCTCCTCTCTCTTTCTGGAGCAGAGGGGGCCCATCGTGGGAGGGGGGCTCTCTTCAACGGCAACGGCATGATCCAAGCCTCCCATCTCTTTACAGACAGCCTGGGGATTTTGGACTTAGCTTCCCCACAGCTGACCTCCATGGTGCAAAGGGCCCACCAGATGGGCTTTCACCAGGACTTGGTGATAAGTATGCTGCAGAACAGATACCAGCAGACAGGGGCTAGTTATCCGTCTTTGTCCGAATTGGTCCTGGATTTGCTTCAGGCAGTGCAGGATCAAGGCAGCCAGGCAGAGGAGTCGAGAGGTATGGTGTACCCTTTTTAAGAGGTTAATGACGAGACTGTCTTTTTACGTAGGGCTCCATAGCTTTCAAAGCACTTAAGGAACTTTATCTTTGGAACATGCCTGTACGGTAGGCAGGTTGGTGTACTCTCTCTTTGGCAAAAAGGGGATGGAGAAGGCCTCCTGGTGTTGCTCATAACAACATAAGACAAGCCAATGTTGGATCAGGCCAATGCCCCCTCCAGTCCAACACTCTGTCACACAGTGGCCAAAAAGACCAGGTGCCATCAGGGGGTCCAGCAGTGGGGCCAAGACACTAGAAGCCCTCCCACTGTTGCCCTCCCCAACCACCAAGAACACAGAGCATCACTTGCGAGAGTTCCTATCTATACCTTGTGGCTAATAGCCATTAGCCACTGATGGACCTCTGCTTCATAGGTTTATCCAATTCCCTCTTGAAGCCGTCCATGCTTGTAGCTGCCACCACCTCCTGTGGCAGTGAATTCCATGTGTTAATCATGGCCCTAAGCAGGGCCGGCTCACCCGCTAGGCCAACTAGACCATGGCCTAGAGTGCAGGTCCCCTAGGGTCACCGGGAGGCCCCTTCCGCCACCACCCACCCGACCTCAGCATGGTTTTCTAGGCACCCGTTGGGCACCCCTTACCACCACCTCGCTTTGCCTCTGCCACCCCATCAGGAGGGGGGCGGGCGGGGAGGAAGGAAATGCCCCCTCCCTACCGGCAGGTGGCCTGCAGTGGGGCAGACCCACGATGACCCCACCACCACTGAAGCCTCGGCGCTTCACCCCTCAGCGGTTGGCTGACGCCGCCCTTCCTGTTGGAGGCCACTGGCCCGCTACGTGGGAGCAGGAGGCTCCGGTTGGGGCAGCCGGGGCGCTTTCCTTTCGCCTCGCTCGGAGTCCAGGCGTGCCCTCAAGGCCAGTGGGAGCACCCATTGGGGATCTCGGCAACTTTCGCCCTGAAACTGGTGGGTCCCGAAGGGGCTCCAGTCCTGCTGGGCTCAGGGCGAAGCGCTCTGCTGCAGACCGATAACAGGAGCCTTTGCCGCCTTTCTGCCAAGGGCCCGGGGTAGGGTGGGGTGGCGCCATTCCCTCTCGCCTTTCCAGCCGCTCCAAGGGAAGCCATGAATTCACACATCCCTGCTTCGATCCAATGGAAGCAAGTCACAGCATTCATCTCAGGGTTGGGGGGGGGGAGGCAGGCAAGGGGGTCAAAAAGCGACAGGGCATCAAAGCCTCACCCCTAACGAGCAGAAATCCGGGTTCCATGGTGGCTTTGGCTTCTGGGATTTCTAGCAGCAGACTGGAACGTAATATTCACAGCTGCAAGGGCTAGAAACTTTCTTTTTTGAAAGGAAAAAAAAAAGGCTGAGCTGGAACTTGTCTCCATCGCTTCCGGTACCGTAAGCATTTGACTTGGCCTAAGGAACCCGCTGGTCTGAGGAGGGCGTCTAATAGCATAATGTGGCTCCGCTTTCTCTCGCGCAGAGCCTGCACAAAGAGAACCAGACCCGAGCAGGACGGGATGAGCGGCAGAACCCAAACCGCCTAGTGAAGGAGGTGAGGAGAGGGGAAGGGAGTTCCCGGGCAGGCGGGTGCTTGTGGGTGGGTAAGCAGCATCAACCATGGGCTGGTCAGAATAGAACTCGGAACGTGATTATGATAAAGATATCCTAAGATATTATGATGAAACAATAAAAAAATAAGATATTAGAATGAAACAGGCTGACAAGAGAGGAGCCATTGTCACAATGGACAAAACAAACTATGCATAAGAAGCTGAGCGACAATTCTCAAACACCAGTTTCTACAGGCCGCTGTCCTCAGAACCCACACAGGAATACCGGCGAAAACTCAACAAAATCATGACAAAGTTCCACAAATGTTGTTAGTCTTTAAGGTGCTACTGGACTCTTGCTCTTTTCTAGGGCTACAGACAGAGTAACATGTCGGCAACCTATCTTGGAAAGTTATGATTGTGTCAAAGCAGGGAGATTCCAAGTTCTGCCTTTTCAGGATGGGGCCCTTAACCTAAAACTATGTATAGAAACTAATCATTCTTAAAAACTGTTTAAGAACTGTTTAAAAGCCTTTTTGTATGCTTTTTCCATATCTTGATCTGATTGGTATGGGGTTAGTGCTGCCACCTCTCTATTTGAACATGTCACGGCTCAGGTGGGGTGTCACCTGATGCTGCCACCACTCTGGTTCCAGGCTCCCTTGAGAAGGCCTAGAGCACCCTCCCAAGACCTTCAGACCTCCCTTTTGACCGAATAATAGGCGTGAGGACCAGGCAGAGTGAGCAATAAAAATAGTTTATTTTATAAGAGGTCAAACAACAAGGTGCAGAATAATAACAGTAAGTGAGTGAAAAGAAAAGAAATCAAATGCCCTAACGCGTCTAAATATATACTGTCCCTAGCTCACTATTCCAAGTGGCACTAGACTACTCACCCTTCCCTCGGATGAGGGTCTCTTCCCGACAGCTGCCTCAGTCCTTCTGGCTCTGTCCCCTGTGTGCTGCCCCAGCCAGCGTTTAACTGTAGTGAA
>NW_015169811.1:17431-22117 GCF_001447785.1 Gekko japonicus | reverse complement strand
TTACAAAAGATCTGAACTTCACCAGTTATTCAGCCTGGTTGACTGTAAGGACATTTTCTGAATGCATATGGAATTGAATAAAAAGTGATTTAATTCTACTTTGCTATGGCCATGTGTTGAATCACGTCCAGAAAGCGCTGTTGACTTCCGACTTAGCGCTAGACGGAACAGTGAAAAGGAGGGATGAAGTCCCCCCCCTTGAATGCCCCCCCCCCCCGTGAGAGAGAGGGATGCGGAGGGGTGTGGTTTTCCCTACCTAGTCTCCAGATCTTAAAACAAAAGCCTTCAAAGCTGTGCATGACAAAGGTTGAAAGAAATCTTCCCGTCTCTGCTCTCTCCAGTAAACTAGCATGCTGAAACTTCAGCTGCTGGAAAAGCAAACCCACACTGCCCCCCCTGCCTCTCTTGAGCTTGCATTCCAGAGTATTTACATGCAACATAGCCTGCTTCTCTATCTCTGCCATCCTTACTGTGATGCAAAGTTCCTCAGGCTCACAGACGATCAATCGTTCACCTCAGCTTCTCTTTATGCGCCCAAAACACTGAGATCAACCCTCCTAACAGGAAAGAAAGCTGTATGCATCAAAGGTCCCCAAAGCACAAACGGGAACCAGCAGATCAGGGGTTTTTTTCATATCAGGAGTTATTCAGTTAAATGGCAGTAACTAAGAGTGGCTCAGGCAACTGCATCTAGTGGGAGCCACCATAGCAGAGGGTGCAGCAGTCCCCTGGTGGCAGAATTGGGAACAGCAAGGAAAGTACTTTAGAGCAAATCTCTGTGCTCAAACAAACTGACATCAACGCAGCGGTGATGATGTGATAGCGCCACCAGTGGGTGGGATCCAGTATTGCAAATTTAACACATTTTAAGAAATTTTTAACTTAAAACAAAGTCATTGTGTTTCCTCCAGCACCAGCCCCGGTTCCTGCACAGGCGTACATGTTTCCTCCAGCACCAGCCCCGGTTCCTGCACAGGCGTCCATGCTTCCTCCAGTACCTGGCCCAGCTCCTGCACAGGCAAACATGGGTCCTGCACCGGCGCACTTCGGCAGCTACGCAGCACCTTGGAACATCAGAAGGAACCTGGCTGATAGAGGCGTCCAGAAGTTCACGGATCGTCCAGAGAACTACTACCTTTGGAAGAGGACCTTCTTGGAAGCAGTTAGGGACATGAACCTACGTGCGGTTGAACAACTCACACTCTTGGCAGAGTGGCTGGGTCCAGAGTCCACAAAACAAGCAAAGAACCTCTACTCCGCAAATATAACGACTCCGGAAAAGGCCTTGGCACATGTTTGGGTGAGGCTCGATAGCCATTATGGATCCCCAACGGCTGTTGAGACTGCACTCATGGGGCAATTGAAGAACTTCCCCCAAATAATGGCCAAGAACCTTGAGAAGCTATGGGATTTAGCTGATCTCATTGAAAACCTGCAGGCGGCAAAAGAGGATCCAGAATTACCAGGACTCGCCAGTCTCGACCAATGCACGGCACATTCAGAGATCCAGGAGAAGTTGCCGCCCGCACTGCAGGACGAGTGGAGCAAAGCGGTAGCCGGCTACAAGGTTGCATGTCCCTTCTCGTACGGATCTTTTATTCCAAGCCCTCCTCTTTTCCGATTGGACAATTTTGGCTCCAAAACCTCTCAGGGGCTTCTGGGAGTTGTAGGCCCAGCCTCACCTACTGCTAGTCAGGCTCCCTGGGCCTAGTAGGCCTCTGGTGGCACAGCCCAGATCATGACAGAACGTTTTAATGCTGTTAAGTACTCAGCAGGCTCTGGTTTTTGCTGAAATGGAGGATATACGTTAAGTAAATATTTCTTTTTTAAAAGTATATAATCTTTGTAAGTTGTTTGTTATGTCATTGCGGAGGAATGTCGGTCTGCAGTAGGAGAGCTAGAATTGGGTCCAGTAGCACCTTAAAAAGGTAAAGGTAAAGGTTTCCATTACTCAAAAGCCAGTCGAATCCGACTCTCGGGGGCGGTGCTCATATCCGTTTCCAAGCCAGAGTCAGCACTGTCTGAAGACATCTCTGTGGTCATGTGGCCGGCATGACTAGATGCCGAGGCACACGGAACGCTGTTACCGTCCCACCAAAGCAGTACCTATTTATCTACTTGCAAACTCTGGGTTTCGAACTGCTAGGTTGGCAGGAGCTGGGGCCACAGACGGGAGCTCACTCCGTCACACGGCACACTCGGGTCTCGAACCGCCAGACTACAGAGTCATCCAGTGAAGGGAGTTTTGACTCTCGAAAGCTTATACACTGGAAGCATGGTTGCCAACCTCCAGGTGGGTCCTGGAGATCTCCCAGTATTACAATCGCTCTCCAGCCTACAGAGATCAGTTGCCCTGGAGAAAATAGTTCCTTTGTAGGGTGGACTCGAGAAAATGGTTGCTTTGTAGGATGGTCTCTACGGCATTGTAGCCTGAGGAGGTCCCTTCCCTCCAGAAACCCCATCCTCCCCAGGCTCCACCCCTAAAATCTTTAGGAATCCCCCAACTTAGAACTGGCAACCCTGCTTGGAAGCCTCCGTGGTCCCAAAACAACCTCTTTTAGTGGAAGTGAGATCCGTGTTGATTCCTTAGAGGCTATATGGTAATGTTACTGTGTAAAGTTTATGCAGCATTTGGATAAACTCTGTGGCACCAATATTCACATGATGGTTAGGCAGGGCTATTTTGGGGCAGGTACGCACAGGAACGGAGTTCCGGCCGGCTCCTAAGTTGGCCACGCCCAGCAGAAACTCATTAACATAATAGGCCACACCCAACAGCAGCAACTCATTAGGATTGGCTACAATTAGGGGTGTGTGGCCTAACATGCAAAAAGCCCTAGGTTTTGACAACAAACAAGGTAAAGAGAGTAAGAAGCAAAAGGTGGGTGTGGGTGGATGACCACACTTCTGGTAACATGGAGGTGTGGCCTAATATGCGAATGAGCTGTGCCGGCAGGGTGTGGCCTAATATGCTAATGAGTTCCTGCTGTTGGGTGTGGCCTGCTATGCTAATGAGTTCCTGCTGGGCTTTTTTCATGTGGTTAGGTAACATTTTTGCAGTAATAACATAATGAGGTCAAATGTGGTCACATGACTACTGCTGACCACAAGGGAGTGATGGAGGGGTATGTGTAGAAGTTACCATCTAGCACCTTCTTCCGCTCCCTAATTCTCTTTAAATTCAGGGTTACACTGAGACTTGAACCAGATTTCCCAGGTCCATTTCAACCCTTTTCAACATACAGTGGAAATTTACAGTGCCACGTTGTCCTAGCATAGGGCAACCTCTGACTCTTCCGAGGCTGCCTCACAAACTCTCCTCCTTTCTAGAACCTGCCTCAAATGTGGAGGATCAGCTGCGGCGCTTGCGGGAGGAGCGCACGTGCAAAGTGTGCATGGACAAAGAAGTATCCATCGTGCTCATACCTTGTGGCCACTTAGTGGTGTGTGCGGAATGCGCTCCCAACCTGAGACGCTGCCCTATCTGCAGGGGGACCATCCGGGATACCATGCGGACCTTCATGTCCTGAACTGGAAACTGGGTAAGGAATGTGGGAAATGCTCTTCCACTTGCTCCGAGCTGCTTGTGATTTTATAAGGCATTCTGAGAGCCAGTTGGGTGTAGTGGTTAGGCGTGTGGACTCTAATCTGGGAGAACTGGGCTTGATTCCCCACTCCTCCACATGTAGCTGCTGGCGTGACCTTGGCTCAGTTACAAGTTCTCTCAGAGCTGTTCTCTCAGGAGCGGTTCTCAAAAGAGCTCTCTCAGCCTTGCCTACCTCACAAGGTGTCTGTTGGGGGGAGGGGAAGGGAAAGGAGATTGTAAGCCACTCTGAGAGTCCTTTGGGTAGTGAAGGGCGGGGTATAAATCTAATCTCCTCCTCCTCCTCCTCCTCCTGTTGGACACTGAATAATGACTGTGTGTCTTGAAAGGGGGACACTCGTTAAAAGGCTATCTGGCTGTTGCCTTTTGAGCTTCCCCTGCCTGAAACTTGTTAGTATCATTAAGGAGAGGAATATGGGTAATTAGTCATAGGCTGGTGTGCAATTAATTTGGATGGAGGAGAAGAGAATGGGAACATGCTACTATGTGGTTTAAGGACTCTGCTATGGGAGGGCTGGCTGAAACTTTGACCAAGGTATACTTAATTTGCTGTCTAAGTAGAGAGAACAACGAAAGGGGAAGAACTGTGCAATATAACGTGCTTAATAAAAAGGAAGCAACCTTTTACAGACGTGTGCAGAATTCCTTTTGTGTGCTGAAAGTAGCAAAATGCATGCATATTATAATACATATTGCAAAATATGCATTACAAAAAATCCAGTGGACAATGTAAAAGAATTATAAGAACCATCCTATAAGAATCCTCCTGCGAAGATTCCAGATAAATACTTTGTTTCAGGGTATCTTCTTCATTTTCACATAGACAAACCTGAGACTTTACAGGGTTGGTATAACCTGTAAAAATGATTGGTATCCCAACACTGGAATTTTTAAGAACATAAGAACATAAGAGATGCCAATGTTGGATCAGGCCAAAGGCCCATCCAGTCCAACACTCTGTATCACACAGTGGCCAGAAATACCAGTGCCATCAGGAGTCCAGCAGTGGGGCCAGGACATTAGAAGCCCTCCCACTGTTGACCCCCCCAAGCACCAAGAAGACAGAGCATCACTTGCCCCAG
>NW_015169811.1:14117-14282 GCF_001447785.1 Gekko japonicus | reverse complement strand
GCTCACCAGCTGGGGAAGAGATCCCTTCTGAGGGCACATTCCCCTTATCCTCAGCACGGTGCCCTGTTTCCCCTAGATCCTCATGCTCCCTGACAGCAGCGGGGCTGCCAGATCCAGAGTGGGACGTAGCTAACAAGTCCCCGAGAGTCTTTTCTGTGCGCCTAG
>NW_015169811.1:6051-13763 GCF_001447785.1 Gekko japonicus | reverse complement strand
AAGAGTCTCGTGCCAGAGGCTTGTGCCTCTGTCAAGGTGCTTTCTTAAATACTCGATTGCAGTCAATCACAGTCAAACAATGCCCTTTCCTCTCCCTCTCTCAATCAGCCAGGAATCTGCAACAACTCTAAGCGCTTCCCCACACTCCCAGACCAGTTCTCCCACCAATATCCTCAGTTGAATCCTCTCAGCTGAAAGCAAGTAAAGAACCACTCACCCCTCTGGTCTCCTGCTCCTGCTCAGAGCTCAGCTGGGTCTCCTCTGCCTTAGGCAAGGTGCTTCCTTAAATAGAGGCCTCCCCCAGCAGAGGGTGGGCAGCAGCTATTCAAATGCACCCAGGCACTCAATCACATGCAAAACAATGCCCCTTCCTTTCCCTCTCAATTGCAGTCAATCACAGTCAAACAATGCCCTTTCCTCTCCCTCTCTCAATCAGCCAGGAATCTGCAACAACTCTAAGCGCTTCCCCACACTCCCAGACCAGTTCTCCCACCAATATCCTCAGCTGAATCCTCTCAGCTGAAAGCAAGTAAAAAACCACTCACCCCTCTGTTTCCTGCTCCTGCTCAGAGTTCAGCTGGGTTTTCTTCTTCTTCTGTTTTGAACCTGATTGGTACTTACCAAATAATATTGGGCTTTTGAAAGAATACAGCTATACTTTATGTGAATTGAAAATAGCCCATCTTTGAAGAAGATACTCTGAAACGAAATATTTATCAGGAATCTTCACAGGATGGTTCTTATAGGATGGTTCTTATAGTTCTTCTACATTGTCCGTTGGGTTTTTTGGGAATGTATATTTTGCAATATGTATTTATAATTTACATGTATTTTGCTATTTCAGCACACAAATGGAATTCTGCAGACATTTGTAAAAACTTGTTTTCTTTTTATCAAGCGTGTTACATTGCAGTTTTTCCCCTTTCATTGTTTTGACATAGACTGTGTTTCTCCTTTTTGCTTTAGTAAACTGCAGACAAGACTACAACACTCTGTACATCTATTGCACCATCCTGTGATTTTTAAGAAGGTGCTCCCTCAGTTGATATAGACAGCAGACATGTTTTTTTCACAAGCACTTGTGAAAGCTGTAGGCAGCAAACAGTCTTCAAGGCTTGCATTCTTATGTGTTTGCAGGACGAAGTGCCTTTTCCAAGAGAATACTTGCTGAAACACATAACCTAGCCCAATGACTCCTTTGACTGGGAGATGGTTCTACAGTTGCCAGTGTGGCTCTTTATGTAGCAAGAACTCCTTTGCATATTAGGCCACACACCCCTAATGTAGCCAATCCTCCAAGAGCTTACAGAGCTCTTCTTACAGGAGCTACTGTAAGCTATGCCACAAGGTATAGATAGGGGCTCTGAGACAAGTGATGCTCTGTCTTCTTGGTGCTTGGGGGGGGGGTCAACAGTGGGAGGGCTTCTAATGTCCTGGCCCCACTGCTGGACCTCCTGATGGCACTGGTATTTCTGGCCACTGTGTGACACAGAGTGTTGGACTGGATGGGCCTTTGGCCTGATCCAACATTGGCGTCTCTTATGTTCTTATGTTCTCTTGGAGGATTGGCTACATTAGGGGTGTGTTGCTTAATATACAAATGAGTACCTGCTACAAAAAAAGCCCTGGATGTGTAAACATACAGTGTAGTCTTTCAGCCCAGGTTGCTAGCTGGCAGTAATGGAGTGGATCACTGGAAAATAAAGAATTCATAAAAAGTGAAAAAATGTGTGACTTAATGAGATAATAGCCATTGATAAAACACCTTTCATAGGAAGCATGTTTCATAGGAGATGAGAGTTGGCAGTGAACCCTGAGTCAACTTGAGGTGAGATGTTCCACCTTCCTGTGGGCTCTCTGACTCCAAATACTGAGTCAACTTGAGGTGAGATGTTCCACCCTGTGGGCTCTCTGACTCCAAATCCTTGGCCTCCATATGTGTCTTTTAACATATCAAAATTGTTTGGTAGCTGCGGCCAGCATCCTCACGTTCTCCACTAGAAACCTCCCAAAGGTTTCCATGCCAAGACAGATGTGCTGGCTCTTTGCATTGTGGAATGTTATCTGCTAAGCTATTTGTCCTGGAAGCACAACATGGAGCTCTTTAAGGGCAAATTTGCACTTCAGTCCCTGGCCAGTGGAGGGAGGGGGTATGGCCCAGTGGTCAGACACCTGCTTGGCATGCAGAAGGTCCCAAGTTCAATCTCCAGCATCTCCAGTAACGATCAGGCAGTAGGTGACGTGAAAGACCTCTCCACCTGAGACCCTGGAGACTCGCTGCCAGTCTGAGTAAACAGTACTGATGGGCCAGTGGTCTGATTCAGTATAAGGCAGTTTATCATGTGTTCATGCTCAGTTCACACAGTCCTTTGTGTGTCCAGCTGCCGGAAGCAAAAAGCAAAACGACAGGAGAAACTAGATCCAGTTGGTCAGCCATGCTGGTCTGAATGTTTGACAAAGCGTGTGTGCACACGGAAGCTCACATCTTGAATAAACCTTTGATGGTCGTAAAGGTGCCACTGGACTCTAAATTTATTCAACAGGAAAAAACTTCCAGACTAACTCATCTTTTGTTAGCTTTTAGAGAGCATTCTTTGCCTCTGTTGGATTATTCTGGGGCAATTGCCCTGTCTTAAGGCTCTTGGAATCATAAATGTGTGGAACCAGGGCTATTTTGGGGCAGGAACGCACAGGAACGGAGTTCCGGTTGGCTCCCGAGTTGGCCACGCCCAGCCGGAACTCATTAGCATAATAGGCCACACCCAACAGCAGAAACTCATTAGGACTGGCTACATTAGGGGTGTGTGGCCTAACATGCAAAGGAGTTCCTGCTACAAAAAAAGCTCTGGGTTTTGACAACAAACAACGTAAACAGAACAAGCAAAAGGTGGGTGTGGCTGGATAACCACACTTCTGGTAACATGGGGGTGCGTCCTAATGTGCTAATGAGCGGTGCTGTCAGGGGTGTGGCCTAATATGCTAATGAGTTTCTGCTGTTGGGTGTGGCCTATTATGCTAATGAGTTCCTGCTGGGCTTTTTCTACAAAAAGAGCCCTGTGTGGAACAACTAAACTGACATTCACTTTGGATGCGAGAAGGTAGCTGCATGTAAAGCAGAGAATGGCTTTCTAATGCTACTTGGAACAGCTAACCAACACTGTTTGCTTCCAGATCTACAAGGGCTGATTCCTCTTCCTCCTGAGGACACGCTGACTTCAAGAAGTTTCTGAATGGGAGATGGCTACCTCCGGACCTCCAGAAACTTGCTTTCGGAATTTCTTCTTCTTCATGCATGCTTTTTTTGTGTGTGTGGCAGTTGCAACGCCCACTGCAGAGGTGGCAGATGTGAACTAGCTTTAGATGTCTCTCTCCCCCCCCCCCATGCCTAATAGTGACTCCAGGAGGATTATCGAGATTAATTTTTTACAAAACCAGTGTAATTTCTTCCCTGGTCCAAACCCTAACTAAGTAACATTGTGTCTTGCTTATTTAGTAGCTTGGTCTTTTAAAAAAAAATACTTTTGGATTTAAACACTTTTGGAATAAAAATTCATTTCACCTTTCGGGCTCATCTATCGTAAATCCTTGAAAGAGTTATACAATGTTGAGCTTTAGTGGCCAGGTCTTGTCAGCTGGTCCGTCAAGCAGTGGATTTAGCATTCAGCTAGATGTA
Source organism: Gekko japonicus (assembly GCF_001447785.1). Classification (NCBI taxonomy): domain Eukaryota; kingdom Metazoa; phylum Chordata; class Lepidosauria; order Squamata; family Gekkonidae; genus Gekko; species Gekko japonicus. Next base: position 10,090 of record NW_015169811.1, on the reverse strand, counting down.
AGTCCATAGGGTCAAAGCAATGGTATTCGCAGTAGTAATGTTTGGCTGCGAGAATTGGACCGTAAGGAAGGCCGAGCGCCAAAGAAGAAATGTTTTTGAATTATGGTGCTGGAGAAGACCCTTGAGAAGTCCCTTGTACTGCAAGGAGATTGAATCAGTCAGTTCTAAAAGAAATCAACCCTGACAGTTCCCTGGAAGGCCAGAGCCTGAAGCTGAAGCTCAAATACTTTGGCCGCCAAATGAGAAGGGAGCACTCACTGGAGAAGACCCTGATGCTGGGAAAGACTGAAGGCCAAAGAAGACGGGGATGGCAAAGGATGAGATGGTCAGACAGTGTTATCGAGGCAACGAACATGAAATTAAGCAAACTCCAGAGGACGGCAGAGGACAGGAGGGCCTGGTGTGATGTGGTCCATGGGGTCGCGAAGAGTCGGACTTTGACTGTGCGACTGAACAACAACAACAACAGATGTAAGGTATTCCATAGTGTGTGCGTATGTTGAAAAATTCAGAAAGATACAACTATCGTATTGCCTCCCTTTCTAAATATACCCAGCAAAATGTACTCTCTGTATGACTAATAGGACAGAACCTGCTTTGAGATCGCTCTGATCTTGTTTGGGGTCTCTGTGTGCAGAACCTGCTTTGAGATCGCTCTGATCTTCTTTGGGGTCTCTGTGTCACTCCAAGATCACCAGTTACAGGCAAGCAAATCTGTTTTTCTACATCCCAGACTTTTGGGGGGTAAAAAAGCAGACGGCTTACTTCTTTGGCAGTCTCCCTTTCAAGTACTAAGGAGGGGCAACCCTGCTGCTGAGCTGCCAGGATCTGGTGAGATCGAACTAGCCTGGGTCGTTTTGCTTGTTGTTGCTCAGTCGCACAGTCGAGTCCGACTCTTCGCGACCCCATGGATCCCACCAGGCCCTCCTGTCTTCCGCTGTCCTCTGAAGTTGACTCAATTTCATGTTCGTTGCATCTATGACACTGTCTTAACCATCTCATCCTTTGCCGTCCCGGTCTTCTTTGACCTTCAATCTTTCCCAGCATCAGGGTCTTCTCCAGTGAGTGCTCCCTTCTCATTTGGTGGCCAAATTATTTGAGCTTCAGTTTCATTATCTGGCCTTCCAGGGAACAGTCAGGGTTGATTTCTTTTAGGACTGACTAATTTGATCTCCTTGCAGTCCAAGGGATTCTCAAGAGTCTTCTCCAGCACCCTAGTTCAAAAGAATCTATTCTTCGGCGCTCGGCCTTCCTTATAGTCCAACTCTCGCAGCCATACAGGACTACTGGGAATACCATTGCTTTGACCATGTGGACTTTTGTTGGCAGGGTGATGTCTCTACTTTTTATCAAGTTGCTACTGCTTTTGAAAAGTAGCGGAGGAGGGGGGGGAGATGCTTCAGTAGCTGCAGGTTTTCTCTTTTCCAGAAGAGGGCAGCCTTAACCTGGGAATAAAGCCAACGCTTTTCCTAGCTGAAGAGCTGAGGGGGACGTCTCCGTTGCAAACTTTGCCACACGTTATCTTTGGCGGGCAGGAAGGAAGTGGTGTATGGAGTAGCGTGAGGAGGAGGAGGAGGATGGATTTATATCCCGCCCTTTACTCGGAGTCTCAGAGCGGCTTACAAACTCTTTTCTGTTCCCCTCCCCACAACAGACACCCTGTGAAGTAGGTGGGGCTGAGAGAGCTCTCTTTCAAGAACTGCCCTTTCAAGGACAGCTCTGACAGAACTATGGCTCGCCCGAGGTCACCCAACAGCTGCAAGTGGAGAGGTGGGGAATCAAACCCGGTTCTCCGAGGTTAAAGTCCGCGCACTTAACCACTACACCAAACAGTCCCGCAGGACCTGCAAGATGGAGCTCTTCCACCAGACTTTTGGGTGAGGCAACGGACGTTAAGTATCGTCTGGCCCCTCCTGTTACCATCCGTTTCGTTTGTTTACAAGGTCTTCAATTTCTGAGGCCTCTGAAGAACCACCTGCCTGGGTTTATCCGAGGTGAGGGTATTACCATCCGGAATCCCTCATGGGACTGAGCTCTTTCTGCTTCTAATCGAATTATATCAGGACACGACGGAAATAGTCTGAGGAAATTCCGATCGCCATCGCGTAGGGGTTAAGACTTTACCGTTTTTAATGTCTGGTTTTTATTGTTCTATAAGAAACGGAACCCGCCCTGAGCCCGTTTGCAAAATTATGTAGATGAAGGAATAGAGGGAATGCTTATTAAATTTGCAGATGATACTAATATTTATTTATTATTATTTATTTATTACTTTCAATTTATATCCCACCTATGCCGGGGCAAAGTGGCTCAAGGCGGCGTACACAAGTTAAAATGTGACCAAAAAAATAAATACAATAAAATTCACGTAAACAACAATTTACATAAAGTGCTATGCTAGTAGTACTGATAGCGGTGGTTACTCTACATGGTCCAATGGAGAATTTACATAAAGTGCTAGTAGTACTGATAGCGGTGGTTACTCTACATGGTCCAATGGAGAAAGGCAGTATCCAACGATGAACCATAAGGGCTGTCGTATGTTCAGTTTCCGATGTCTCATTCATCAGTGGCAGCTCCTGTTCGAAGGCCTGGTGGAAGAGCTCCGTTTTACAGGCCCTGCGGAACTGTAAAAGGTCCCACAGGGCCCTGATGTTCTCCGGGAGCCCGTTCCACCAGTGTGGAGCCACCACTGAAAAGGCCCTGGCTCTCATGATGGCCAACCTGGCGTCTTTCGGGCCAGGGAGAGTCAGGTGATTTTGTGACCCTGACCTCAGTGCTCCCTGGGGAATGTGTGGGGAAAGGTGGTCCCTCAGGGAAGGATTTAAATACACCCACCCACCCTTTAAAGTCTGCTTTGAAGGCTTTCTAGCAAGGTGTCTGACATGGCATTTCTATGACCTATTGCAAGAGAGGTCAGGATGGGCCCAAAGTAGGGTTGCTACTGCCAGCCTCCAGGTAGGGGCTGGAAATCTCCCAGAATTAGAACTCATCTCCAGAGGATCAGTTCCCCTGGAGAAAGTGGCGGCTGCTGCTGCGGAGGGGGGACTTTATGGCATTATACCCAACTGAGTTCCCTTCCCAAACTCCACCCTCAAATCTCCAGTTATTTCCCAAGCAGCATTCAGCAGCCCTGGGTAGTGTACAAACACTGAACCTCGCCCGTGACCTGTCTGGCAATCCAAGTCATCCCCTGCGATGAAACTAAAGACGGCCAGAAGCATACTTCTCTGAGCCCAGAAGCCTTTTCTTCTCTTCTCTTCCCCGCCCCTCCTTCCTTCATGCGTTCCTGGCCACTGTTCTTAACCACCGGTGTGAAAGATGCGATCGGGGCTGTAGCCCAGGCTGCGGATTAAAGGAAACCCTCTGAACACACTGTGCTGCTGGGAGACTCGGTGCAAGGTGTCTCTCTTTCAGTACGATTTCACGGGGATTGGGCCAAGGAAGGAGATCAAAAAAATGACACTTCCTGCCTTGAATATTGAGCAAGGAGGTAAAAGCAAACCAGTGCCAGTGTAGTTTGGTGTAGTGGGGAGGAGCATGGACTCTAATCTGGGAGAAGCGGGTTTGATTCCCCATTCCTCCACATGCAGCTGCTGGGGCAACCTTGGGTCAGTTACAAGTTATTTCAGAGCTGTTCTCTCAGGAGCAGTTCTCGAAAGAGCTCTCTCAGCCCCACCTACATCACAGAGTGTCTATTGTGGGAAGGCAAAGGGAAACGAGATTGTAAGCCACTCCGAGACTCCTTTGGGCAGTGAAGGGCCAGGTATAAATCAATCTCTTCTTCTTCTTGGGGGAAGAAGTATTAACTCCTGTCTCAGAGCACATGTGACATGACTCTGGCAGTGTGGTGCTACAACTCAAGGAGTTTGGAGAAAAGCTGACGCCATCAAACCTGGCAGAGGAAAAATGCCATTCCGGATCACGTCTCATCTGCATCTGAACAAAACCCTCATCGGCTGTGAATGTGTGCAATTTAAGATGTATATATGTTGTCCTCCCCTACCCCACAAAGCATTGTTAGTCCCTCGTGAAAAAT
>NW_015169811.1:0-3849 GCF_001447785.1 Gekko japonicus | reverse complement strand
GTAAAAAAATATCGGGGGATACTTAAATCCCCCTGAAACTGACAGAGTGCAGGGAACTCTCTGCACACTCCCTCGCCGCCGCTGCGGGGGGGGGGGGAGAGGACATGGATGGGGGGGGTACTTACCTCCTCCTGCTGCTTCCTCTGCCTCGCCCCCGCCCCGCGAGTATCGCGGGTCCCGCCCCTTGTAACTATATAAACTCTCTGTGCACCTTCATAACTGGTCAGTCTCCCGCTTCTTATTTACAACACCCAATCACAAGTTGGTTTGGAATAACCGGCGGGATGGGGGGGGTACTTACCTCCTCCTGCTGCTTCCTCTGCCTCGCCCCCGCCCCGCGAGTATCGCGGGTCCCGCCCCTTGTAACTATATAAACTCTCTGTGCACCTTCATAACTGGTCAGTCTCCCGCTTCTTATTTACAACACCCAATCACAAGTTGGTTTGGAATGCTCACACTTTGCTTTTCAGGTGTGCACCGATGCCTCAAAAAACAGAAGGCAAACTTTTGGCTCTGCGTGCGAACGTCTTCTCTTGAGTTTCTGCCGTAGTTGTAAAAGTATCCCAAGTTCAAGGCCAGATGGGCTGTATGTAGTGCCTCTGTAAGGTCAGTTCTGCCACCACTTACTAAACCCACGATGGCTATGATGATGTTGATGAGTGATCAAAAGAATCTATTGGCTACTGCCGGTAATGTTGCTAGTGATAGTGAACGCCTCACTCCCCCCTCCTGTACAATAGCAATAATCTATTGGCTACTGCCGGTGACATCACTAGCGATAGCGAACACCTCCCTCTCCCCTCCGGTACCTTTCAGTGTTGTGGTGTGGTGTGGTGAAGAGGGGCAGACTCTAATCTGGAGAACTGGGTTTTGGTTCCCCACTCCTCCTCCACGTGCAGCCAGCTGGGTGACCTTGGGCCAGTCACAGTTCTCTCGGAACGCTCTCAGCCCCACCTACCTCACAAGGTGCCTGTGGTGGGGAGAGGGAGGGAAAGGCAATTGCAGGCTGCTTTGAGACTCCTCAGGGTAGAGAAAAGCGGGGTATAAAAAGCAGCTCTTCTTGTCCTTCCACAGTTGCATTCTGCAAAGTTAATTCAGGTGTGTTTTTGTTGTTGTTTCAAGGTAGCAAGCCTGAACACTCTGTATTTACATTGCTCTTCTGTTTCAGAAACATTCCTTGGAATCCTAGGGGGTCATACAGTGTGCAAAACTCTGTCCAGAGGGGCTCATCCTGTCCTATTTTACAAACACATTTGCAAACAGTAGCACTGCACCCGTGTGTGGGGGGGGCTATGACCCTCCATCAGCACCTTTACTGGGGCCCACCAAGTAATTTCAGACAATCGGTATGACCAGGGAGGAAAGCGATGGCAAACCTAGACAGCATAATAGAAAAGTAGAGACATCCCCCTGCCAACAAAAGTCCGCATGGTCAAAGCAATGGTATTCCCGGTAGTCATGTATGGCTGCGAGAGTTGGACTATAAGGAAGGCCGAGCGCCAAAGAATAGATTCTTTTGAACTATGGTGCTGGAGAAGACTCTTGAGAGTCCCTTGGACTGCCAGGAGATCAAATCAGTCAGTCCTAAAAGAAATCAACCCTGACTGTTCCCTGGAAGGCCAGATAATGAAGCCGAAGCTCAGATACTTTGGCCACCAAATGAGAAGGGAGCACTCACTGGAGAAGACCCTGATGCTGGGAAAGATTGAAGGTCAAAGAACACGGGGACGGTAAAGGATGAGATGGTTAGACAGTGTTATCAATGCAACGGACATGAAATTAAGCAAACTTCGGAGCATGACAGAAGACAGGCGGGCCTGGCGTGATGTGGTCCATGGGGTCACAAAGAGTCGGACTCGACTGTGTGACTGAACAACAACATGACCAGGTGGGGGGGTTTTTTGGCCAAGCAGGACTTCTGATTGGTTGGCTGTACAGATTTTTTTTAAAACAGCTGCTTTGGCAGCATTGGCCGCCACAGCACAAGGGTCTTACCTTCAGTCGTGCAGTGAAGCTGTGCGGATGCAAGAAAACATTTTTAAACGACACGTTCATCTTAAAAAGGCATCCAGTGGAGCAGACCTTCTGCCTGAAAGGTTGAAGGGTTGCTTTTAGAGTTATGCGTAATCTCACTCCCTGACATTTTGTGGCTGCCTCCCCCTCCTGCAGAAGGCGTTTTGCGGTTGTACCCACTGCCCTGTGACAGCATTCCAAAAGGTGCCTACAGGCCCATAATAACATAAGAGAAGCCCCTCAAGCACCAAGAATACAGAGCCAATGGCCTATCCAGACATAAGAACACAAGAGAAGCCATGTTGGATCAGGCCGATGGCCCACCCAGTTCAACACTCTTGTGTCACACAGTGGCCAAAACCCAGGTGCCCTCAGGAGATCCACCAGCATGGCCAGAACTCCAGAAGCCCTCCCACAGGCTGGGGACTCAGGCCCCCCCAAGCACCAAGAATACAGAGCATCACTGCCCCAGAAATAAGAACATAAGAGAAGCCATGTTGGACCAGGCCAATGGCCCACCCAGTCCAACACTCTGTGTCACACAGTGGCCAAAAAGACCAGGTGCCCTCAGGAGGTCCAGCAGTGGGGCCAGGACACTAGAAGCCTTCCCTCTGTTGCCTCCCACCCCAAGCACCAAGAAGACAGAGCATCCCTTGCCCCAGACAGAGTGTTCCATCTACACCTTGTGGCTGGTAGCCACTGATGGTCCTCTGCTCCGTATGTTCATCTCATCCCTTCTTGAAGCTCAAGGGGTTGGGGCCTCCTGTCCTAGCCCCATCATGTGGCGATCAGCATATCACTGTAGTGGTCATTTGGGGCTAGCCAGAGGGGAGAGCAGTTGGCCCTGAACTGGTTGAAAGGTCCAATAACAGCTGTGTATTGAAAGCATTAATTTATTAGACAAGAAGTAACAAAGAACAGAGAATCATGCTAATTAAAAAAAAAGGTTTTCTAAAAGAGTCTAAGGTGGAGTCCTTGGTAGAAGAGGGTCCCCTTCCGATGCTCAGTGGCTATTTCTGGATTTGCTCATGTGCCCTTTGCATTGCCTCCAGCCTGCGAGTAGCTGCATGGTCCACAGGAGAAGCCGGGTCACAGAGCTGAATTTGGGAAAGGAAAAGGACGGAAGCTCTCTCGGCTGACTGGCAGGGTGCCGGTGGTAGGTGAGCGGTAGCACGTGCATGTTACTTGGACTTCTGCCAGGCTGGGCATCGGGGAGACCCTTGCAGGTCCCATGGCTATTCGATGACCAACAGAAGAAGGCTCTTGACTTCATAGAATAGTTGACTAGTAGACCGGCCGGCCTCCCAACCACAAAACGGAATGAGAACAAAAATCTTCGCTTGGGGAGTTAGGAAAGTCTCTCTGCAATATGACCGCTGCAGATGTTTCTTACGTAAAAGGCACATGCGATGGACAGAGAACCAGGACGCGACGGCTGATATAGAAGGTGAAGGGTGTGGAGTATTAGGCTTAAGACATGGGCCAGCTTTGTTGTAGGTCACGGACAACCAACTCCTGAGCACAAGAAGAGCCCTGCTGGATCAGACCAGTGGTCCATCTAGTCCAGCATCCTGTCTCACACAGTGGCCAATGGGTTCTTTTAGAGGGACAACAACAGGGCAGAGAGGCCGAGGCCTTCCCGTGATGTCGCCCTCCTGGCACTGGGACCCAGAGGTTTAGTGTCTCTGAATGCAGAGGGTTCCCCCCAGTCACCACGGCTGGTAGCCACTGACAAACCTGCCCTCTGTGTCTTATCCAATCCCCTTTTAAAGCCGTTTATTCCCGTGGCCCTCACTACACCCTCTCACACCAAATCCCACATTTTAATCACTCTCT
>NW_015169810.1:612367-617761 GCF_001447785.1 Gekko japonicus | reverse complement strand
TATCACATGTGAAGCCCTTCATGGCCTTGTATCTTCATTCAGTGTTCAAAGTTTTATTTTAATACAAGATCAGCTCTGGAGAGTCAGCACTAATAATGGAAAAGAAAAAGAAAAAAATAAGGAGGACATATGCAGTGCAATGAGCACAAAACGATGAGCACAGGTTGTGGGTGGACGAAGAGTTTTCTGGTTCCAGCTGACGAGGGAGGATGTCTGAGCCATAGCGCTACTTGACTGGAACAGTATTTTAATTTTATTTTATACCGACTTAATTGCTTTTAGCCTGTCTTGTATGGAATTTTTTAAGTGAACTGTTTATCTTCAGTACGAGAAAGTTTTTAAGTCAGCTGCTAGCTTCCTGCCTCTAATCTGTTTGCCTCCCCTATCATCTACTCCGGAACTGGGAGACTTAATTAGTTGGTTTACTACGATAAAGAGAATACTAAGAAACTCTCTTAGTTAAGGGGTTTCTCTCTCTTGCTTTTACTCTTCCTCCCTTTCTTCATGTATTATAATGCCTGCAGAGAAGCGACCAAGAGATGCAGAGGAGGCTGCCCCATTTCCAGCTCCAAAACAATCTAGGATTAGAGACTTTTTTTAGCTCAAGTGAAAGTAAAAGTAGGAGTAAGAATCATACTCCTAACTATGCCGCGGAGACAACAAATCGTTTTTTACCACTTGAGATTGGTAGTGAGGAAGTTGTGAGTCCCCTGGTTGAAAATACTACTACTTTGGAGACAAGGACAGGGCACATTGATTCAGCCCCCGAGGCAGCTGGAATACCTTTAGAGAGCATCTTGTTAATTCTAATTGCAAGGACTGTAGAATGTCTCTTTATAAACATTCAAAACATTAATACCCAAATGAAACAACTGACTGCAGAGCTCACTAAGCTGTCTACTAACAATCAGCAGATACAACTAACATCTCAGGTACACACAATATCCCAGAAAACTAGCGTGGGAAGTAGGGGGCAGATACATACCGCTAAGGGGGCAAGGGAGAATGACTTGAAACAGGGAAGTGCTTAATGGAACAACTCCCTACAGTTAATATTTCAGCCAAGAAAGATCTGTCTAACAGTGGCTGAGTTCAGACTGGCAGTTTGCCCCGATATAGGCTCGCGTGAGGAATGTTTCACAAGGGGATTAAAAGAGCCCGTTCACACAGGCACATCTGTCTGGCGTTCCCCACCCGTACTCAACCCATCTTGTAGCGCCTGCCTCCCGGGTTTAAAAGATACCTGGTGAAAGTGGTAGCAAACTCTGGAGAGCCTGTTTATCCTGCTTCATTCCGCTTCCCAGAAGTGTGAACGCTAACCGCTAAAAGCCAGGAACTGCCCGTGTTAATAATGTGTGCCAGCTGTTTATGCTGACTGACCTCCTAGCCTCACTCTGGCACCAGGAAGTTGCAGGAGATTGCCTTGAAGAGGGGGTAGTGATGTGGCCAGATGTGCCTATTGCCTACAGCGGCCAGATCCTGCCCTATTTGCCACTGTGCCTATGCGCCTAGGTGTCTGCTGCAAGGAAAACACCGCTTACAGCTGTGCCTCTGGACCAACAGTGTGAACACTCCCTCGCGCCTCTTCCCAACATGCTCCCGCAGCAGTCCACGCAGTGTGACCGTGAAAACCCAGAACAGTTTGTTCCAGCTCTTTTTTGCAACAACTCCCTCCCACTTCAAACTGCCAGTCTGAACTTAGCCAATATGTGGGCGAAGGGGGCAAACTCCAAACTGGAAAGGAGGTCAGCATCCCAAACGACATTTGGTTGACCTATTCAGAATAAAATCCCCAAAATCAGTCTCAAAAAGTTCTACTCTCCTTTGCTTCTAACAGAATACCTTCTCTGATACATGAGAAAAAGCCACAGCTTGTAACCAAAGGTGTATTTCCAACACTGGTGTTCCAAAATGCTATCACACTACCCTTGTGCTACAAGAAATCCGCTGGTGCTGATACGAACTCACCATTACAAGAGGGGTCACCAATGGAAACAGAGACACACCAAACATCCCAAATGAACTTAATTTCCTGGGATGACCTGGGTAAACCCATGGAGTGCACACAAATCCCTTTAGAACATCCTCATGCACAAGCTGACCAAGGAACAAACCTGACCCCTTTGGGCCCCAAAAGACAACTGACACATGAGTACTTGGCAAATCCTGTTGAGGACGATCTCTTTAACTCTTTTCGGAATCTCCCTTGCGATGAGCAACAATCAATTATTGATAGATTGGATTTCATGTGCCATAAACTAAGTGAGATTAATGATTTGGAGGCACAGCCGATAGGTCCAAAGTCCACAAGAACCTGAGTGTTACAGCAGACCTCTCAGAACCAAGCTCTTCAGTGGTTGCTGAACAACAATTACAAAGGAGGAGCATCCAAAATGTACTGTCACAGAGCTCCAATCATCTTCAAAACACCAAAAATGGTCCTCATAGCAACTTCTTAACAGAGCACTCTCCAAATGAATCAATTGGATTACCTCTTCAGAAGTCTTCAACGACCCCACCAGCTAGTCCATCCAAAATTGGAACAAATGGCTGTATTTGCTCTGAACATAACAAATCTCTCAATCTAATTTCTGAGCTAGATTGATTAGATTATAACAACCAGAAACGGAGTCCACTCCAGGGACAAGCCTTCCAGCTCATATCCTGGAATATTTCGGGATGGGGAAGTAAATGCGGAGACCCTAATTGAATGAGCTTTTTGAAGGATTTTGACATTATCCTCTTACAGAAGACCTGGTCACCCAGAGATATAGTAATCAATGGTTTCACTTCCTACACATTCCCTGCATCGAAAACGAATATAAGGGGCAGGTTTAAGGCTGGCTTGTGCTGTTTGTTCAATAATTCTAACAATCATACTGTTAGCCAATTAGACCCTTGCCCCCACTGGCTCAGGCATTTTTCATTTCTATTAAGGACCTGTTGATTTTATTAATTAATCTTTATATTGCTCCTTTTGTTGATAACAATACTTCCACATCTGCTTGGAAATCACTGAATGCTTATTTGAAAATGCTTTTGGAGAAATTCCCTGAGGCTGCTCTTCTTTTTGCTGGTGATCTTCATGCAAGATTAGGGCCTAATAACGACCAGTTAGGCAAATTGTTGAGTTGGGGAGATGAGGACCACACACCTCTTCATTCTTAGATTCTAGACAATCTAAAGACCCAGTTACAAATCAGACTGGATGTCATCTGGTGGATGTTTGTGTGGAATTCAATCCATATATAACAAATTGGTCCCCTGAATATGATCCGCATGGCCAATACACTTACATTTCCCCTCGTGGTTGTAGTGTTGTTGACTATGTGATTACCTTAGCATACCTGAGAAACCATATCACCAAGTTTATGATTGACAACCAAACAGAAAGTGACCATTCTCCCATGCTGTTGACTTTTAGGAGAAGCTGTGACCCAGATAGGTCCCCTCTGTTTAGTGTTAAAAACCCTGATTGCCCTATATATAAGAGAATAAAATGGACCTCAACCTTCTTGACAAAGATCCAACAATGGATGCATAATGGTATTGGGATGCAATTAAACCGAAATCTATCTTGCACTAAATCGCTAACAGAGGCTCTCTTAGTTTATAACTCTCTTGTTGATAAACTCAGTGATTTTGTGCAACCATTTGGCTGTAAGCCTGCAAAAAGCTCAACTAACTCCTGGTTTGATGCTGAATGCCACCTCGCTAAAAATAGATTGTGCCAATTTTTTCGGCAGATGAGCACTGAAACTTTACCTTGGATCCCTCCTGTTTATTGAAAAATGAGGAGGGAATGTCAACTGCTGCTAGCTCAAAAGAAACATAATTTTGCTATGGAGAAATGGACTCAGTTTTTTCACGCAATCAAAAGTAATAACAACAATGCTTTCTGGTCCTTGGTCACAGGCTTTAAACAGTCTGGAGTCCTCAATGTTAGTGTAATTCCCCCTCAGAAATGGACCACTCACTATACTAACCTGTTTAATAATCCTTTTGCAGCTGAACCAATGAGTAATGTGCTACCTTTAGATGTGCCAGAGTGGCCTCCTGTCTCATACGAGGAGATATATGAGCACATTTCTAGTCTTAAATCTCGTAAAGCCCTGGGCCCCGATGGCCTACCTGCTGAGCTCCTGAAGTCCAATATTGAATGGTGGTCTCATTCTCTTGCACACCTTTTCACATTAATTGATAAATTTGGTATTTTACCAAAAACGTGGTTAAATTCTATAATAATTCCAATTTTCAAAAAAGGTGATCCCAACAACTTAGAGAACTATAGACCCATTAGTCTCCTGTCTATTATAGAGAAAATTGATGCTAAACACCTTCTTAAGAAATTATCTGAGTGGATGACTTTGCATAATTTACCAGGAAGAGAGCAAATTGGATTTGTAAGAAATCACTCTACTCTAGATCATTGGTCTATTGGTTACATCTCTACTTTCAACCACCTCCAAATAGTCTTATCACTTTTTTAACTACTGACCCGTATGTTTCTAAATGGTCTCAATTAATAAGAGATAAAATTAATTCTTTAGGTATTGATTTAGACTCCCTGGTTAACTCCAATGAAACCTACATATTACAAATAATTCAAAGGAGAATTCAGGATATTAATTTACAGTTAATAAAAGCTGGAGCAGAGGGGACTTGTTCCCCTCATTTCCTGGGTCTTGCTTCCCCTCAAAATTCTATGGCTCAGTATTTTTCAAACTTAACAATCCTTTCTCCACGCAGAGCATTTATGCTGGCCAGATTTAATATATTTCCGTCGGCTGTGGTCACAGGGAGATACAAGAGTATCCCCTATGAGGCAAGATTCTGCAGATGCCTCTGCAAAGAACCTGACTCTGTTCAGCATATTCTCTTAAACTGCCCGCTGTTTACTCAGCTACGTTTACACTTGATTAGTCCTCTCCTTCAACTCTCTAAGGCTGCAAAAAAACCCCGAAGTTGCTGAGCAGGTGGCAGAGTTCCTGGCAAATGTACTCAGGGGCCAAGAAAAAGAGGAAAGAATAGAGGTAAGAGGAAGAGATAAGGAGATGGAGAGTGAGTGAGAGTGATAAGTTGTGTCTATCCTCTTTGGATAGCTAAGCTTCTTATTGTTACTGTTTTAATTACTGCAATATTCGAGATTACTGTTCCAAATTTTTATCATTCTGTCCTATTATTTTTATTATATACAATGCTACAAACTGCTGTACCCTGACTGTTTTCCTTTGTTTGACGTATGGGTTGATTTGTACTGCTATTCCTTTCATAGAGTTATTGTATGCCAATAAAGGTTATTGGAATTGGGTGGATGAAGAAAATGATGTCCTCCTCTGACAGAGAGGTAAAATTATTGAGACTCAGTCAGCCACTTGCATATCTCACATGCCC
>NW_015169810.1:611918-612074 GCF_001447785.1 Gekko japonicus | reverse complement strand
AAGAGTGCCTGGGTAAAGATCCTCCGATATTTGGAAATCTCAAAGGACCTAAAATAATCTGTTGGTTGAAAGTATTTGTCATTCTGCAGAATAATTGGATAGTTCTGTAACTGTGCCCTATCTGATTGTAGGGCATGATCCCAGAAACACTGTTTA